>NC_140250.1:19869812-19872312 GCF_949987555.1 Borostomias antarcticus
CCCCCCCCCCCGGAACGCCCATGATGGTGGGAACTGCAGCTCAGGGGTATCGTGTCATCAAACATTTGGATATTGCACACTTTGAACCCCAGTGGAGGATTGCTTGAACTGTAGCATCAAAGAACACACAGAGGAAATAATAGAGATCCACCCACCGCTGTCTCGGTCCCGGTCTCGGTCTCGGTCCCGGTCCCGGTCCCGGCGCTGGGTGTGCAGACGTGCGGCCGCCGCGATCTTCATCTCCAGCTGCTTGCGTTTGGCGGCGTCGGCGGGCATGGGGTCACTGTAGTGGGGCCGCAGGCGGCACTCGCGCTGGGCCCTCACCGTCCCAGACAGCTCATAGGCCGCGTCGGAGCTGGAACGCCTGCAGCCCAGCCCAGACTGCTGCTGATTGGAGAGAGACAGCTGTCAATCAACCTACTCGCATCGTCATGGGATTTTCAGGTACACAAATAGAGACGCGACATTGTTGTCTGGTGATGGACAGGGAGAGAGAGAGGGTGAAAGAGAGAGAGAGAGAGAGGGTGAAAGAGAGAGAGAGAGAGAGAGAGAGGGAGAGAGAGACAGAGGGAGCGAGGGAGAGAGAGGCCGACAGACAGACTCTGTTCTCTTTGAAGGTTGATTTTGGGAAGCCTTGGAGAGTGGGAGAAATGTGGAGTATTTGCTGTGTCTCCCCTTTAAGAGAATCTGAGGAATTCCTGCACAGCGTTCTAACATGGCGGAGCTGATGTCATCAGCCAGGCTTCACTGACAGATCTCCAATCAGCCAACCATCCGGTCATTAGTCCTGGGCCTATGGGACAGGTCAGGGGTTACCATGGTCACCTCTGCAGAAGCAGATCCAGCAGCATTCAGGGATCTGACAGTATTGATCAACAGATCATTGATTGGCTCAAAAATTCAAACCTCTTCAAAGCGCTCTTTGATTATTTTATTTTAGCATCTGGGCATCTCAGTGATCAACAGTGAACAAAGCTAGCAATGACAGGCTAAGCCTTCCATAGATATGTGAAGGACACGGGGTGGGGGGGGGGGGGGTTGTTTTCACGTCCTACAACGGCACGACGGGAAAGACGACAGGGAGGACTCGGTATCGTGCAGAATAATTAATGTTGCCGTCGCCGGGAATTAATGAGTTGCGGTCATGACTGAGCGAGGAAGCGCAGCGGCGTTCTCCACAGAGCCGGTGCTACCGGGGGCTACGGTACAGGCTGTGCTAGCTAGGCAGCTCAGGAACACAACGCTCATACTGATCGTCTCCCTACACAGAGCTGCAGACCCTCCTCGTATGAATAAACATGACGGCCGACGAACCACAAGACGAGCATGCCGACGCCCCCCTCGCCCAGACCCCTGCAAGAGGACAGGGATTACACAGCACACAACAACACAATGCTAACAGCAGCTAGGCTAGGCTAGGCTAGGAGAGGAGAGGAGAGGAGAGGAGGGAAAAAAAGAGGAAAGGAGAGATAGCCAGAGGAGAGGAGAGAACAGAACAGTTACCAGCCATCAGCCCGGGGGTTCAGTCCTCCATCAGTCTTCCCATTCTCTCTCTCTCTCTGTCTGCCAGGTTCTTCTGTGGTCAGGGTCTAGTCACACACCACCGTGTGTGTGACTGTGTGTGTGACCGTGTGTGTGACTGTGTGTGTGCCGCAGTCCCCTTGCTCCCCTAACCATCCTCACATGCCCCTGTCAGTGAGAGTGTGTGTGTGTGTGTGTGCGTGTGCATATGTGTGAGTGTGTGTGTGTGTGTGAGAGAGAGAGAGAGCTACAGCCCACTGCTTCCTTCAACATAGTGAGCAAGTGTGAGAGATGGAGTGAGTCAAAATGAAAAGGAGAGGGAGAGAGAGAGAGAGAGGGGGTGGGGGGGGGGAGAGAGAGAGAGAGAGAGAGAGAGAGAGGGGGTGGGGGGGGGGGGGAGGAGAGAGACTTACGCATTCTGCTGGTTCCTCTGCTCCTGAGGGCTCGTCGCAAGCCTCCGCTCTGCAGGGCGTCGTTGCCATGGAGACGGCGGAGGATTGACAGGCTGGCGGGCGAGCCGTGATGTCAGCAGTGTCGTCGCGGTCACCTGACAGTCTGACGGGGGCCTCGGCTGAGATCTCTGCACTGCAGCTGGATGGGAGAGGGAGAGGGAGAGGGAGAGGGAGAGGGAGAGGGAGAGGGAGAGGGAGAGGGAGAGGGAGGGGAGAGGGAGAGGGAGAGGGAGAGGGAGAGGGAGAGGGAGAGGGAGAGAGAGAGAGAGAGAGAGGGAGGGAGAGAGAGAGAGGGAGAGGGAGAGGGAGAGGGAGAGGAGGGAGAGGGAGAGGGAGAGGGAGAGGGGAGGAGGGAGAGGGGAGGAGGGAGAGAGAGGGAGAGGGAGAGGGAGAGAGGGAGAGGGAGAGGGAGAGAGAGAGAGAGAGAGAGAGAGAGGGAGAGGGAGAGGGAGAGGGGAGGTGGGAGGGAGGGAGAGAGAGAGAGAGAGAGAGAGAGAGAGAGAGAGAGGGAGAGGGAGAGGGAGAGG
>NC_140250.1:19874812-19881444 GCF_949987555.1 Borostomias antarcticus
ATGTGCTTCCCTTGTCTCTATTGATTACGTTGTAGTGGTGTTCTGAGTTTTCACCACCAACATCCTCTCTGTCATGAGAACTCAAACCAACATCCTCTCTGTCATGAGAACGTCCTCTCGGAGTTTCACCTTTCATGCATGAATTATAACAACCTCAGTCAGGATTTTTACTAAGTGCTTTTATGGCTATTTAGGCATGGAAAACATGATTTGAAGTTTTCAAAGTGATTTTTCAAAGATATGTTTACATCACCATTCAGGTGTAAGTGTATAGCCTCTTATCTAAGTGTATAGACTGAGCTACAGTAGGATCAATGACTAGTGTTACGGATTGTGTCTGTCTTGTGCTTTGTTACTGTTCATATTAGTCTCCCCCAGGTGTCTGTCCATGCTGTGTGCACCCTCCCTTGTCATTCTTCCTGTCAATCATTGTCTCCTGCCATCCTCCTGGCTGCCATCAGCAATCACCTCCCCAATCATCTCCTGCCCAATCAGCAGGCGGCCTTCCCCCTATATATGTGTGTCTGTGTTCCCTGTTTGTGAGAGGGAGACAGAGGGGTATGTTGTATGTGATTGTGACATGTTGATTGACCTTAGTTTTCTTATAGCCTACTGTTTGTTTACTTCTGTTTGACAACCTACCTACCTTAGTTCTAGTTGTGTTTGGGTTCACTGCGATTTTATTATCTCCCCTTGGATACCCTAAGATACCCTGGGGTATACATTTTCACCACGTAGGTAACCCTCTGTTAAACACACTAAGAGTGAGCGGCTGCCACGTCTTTTTGTAGCAGGTAGGTAAGGTTCCGGTTTAGGCTTAGACAGATGGCTAGTTAGGGCCTCTAGTTCTGTTTTCAGTTAGATAGTGTTAGGTTCTCCATGCTGCGGTAGGGCCTGCCGCCTCGGGAGCCACAGTCCCCAGGGAGGGGCCCCGGGTCCGGGCCCGGCCTGTCCTTCTGTCTGGGGGGAGGCGTGGCGTGGCGCCAGAGCAGTAGCGCAGGCTGAGGTTGGAGAGCTTTGTAATTGTCTGGTGAACACCCTGTCTGATATGCACAGGCCAACAGTCATATAGTCTATTATCCAAGCACTGAGGATGTCTCTATTATCAAAGCACTGAGGACGTCTCCCATAGTCTATTATCCAAGCACTGAGGATGTCTGCCATAAAGAGTGTCTCTCTAAGTGTGGATGAACCCGTATGCTAGGAAGATAATATGGTAACACAAGCATGTGTATTATCAATCCTGGGCGGAGCTAGCTCTAACCCTCTCTAGTACATATTGGACATGATGTCAGTCCCCAGAAAGAGGAGACAGTGAAGCGCTCCCTGGTTGCATGTATCATTCATGAGTCGGTGCCAATTGGCTTTTCTGTCTGGAGAATACACAAACATGCACACACACACACATTCTCACACTCTCTCTCACACACACACAGATTCTCACACTTTCTCTCTTTCACACACACACACACGCCTCCTGGTTCCATGCAGTTCAGTCCCTTCTATCCATCCCTCATCTCTATCAGTGCAGACAGAGAGAGCGGCTGAGCAGACGGTTCTGACTGGGAGGAGGAGAGACGTTTAGGGATGAGATCAAGAAGCATCGCTTGGCTCTCCTGTCCCATCAGTCTCTCCCCCCTGCGTGTGTGGGGAATGGATGGAGGCCAGGTTGTCAGATAGATGCTAAACCTCTCTCTCTCCAAGATCACACTCATAACTCTCTGTCCGTTTAACAAACAGTAGGCCGCCAGGGAGAGAGAGAGAGAAAGAGAGAGAACACGCACCTGTAGTGCCAATCTGCCATACCATGCTGTGTTGCCATGTCAGACTTGAGGCTCTGGCAGATTTGGCACAGCCAATGCGACACTCCAACAGCCAGCGCTACGGTACGCTAGCTCCAACAGCCAGCGCTACGGTACGCTAGCAGAAGCTGAGATAATCGATAGCAACACAACCAGTACCTCCTGCTGTAGCTGCCCTACCATAACACCATGAGAGGGGCTCGCTCTCCCTGGGAGAACACTGGGATTTTAACAAGGCCCGCTGAGATCGTCCAACTAGCGGTCTTCCCAAGTGATCCCCCCCCCAACCCCACACCCCGGTGTCTCAGTTCCTTTTCTACCTCACTGAAGTACAAGTACTTCAAGTTCCTCTATCTCAATATAAATCACCTCTACAAAGTACTCAGAAGTACTCTAACTAGGGCGGCATGATTATGGGTAGAAACAAAAAGTGATTATTTGTCTGATATTGTAATTGCGATTATTAAGTGTGATTAATATTTCACAATAAAAAAGTTTTTTGGGTGCCACCCTCAAATACTGTATAAAGAAACAAGAATTGGATAAATGTTTGCTGTCTATCTGCTATCTGTCTATCAGGGAAATCTGTCCATCAGGGAAATCACAGTGAACTCAGCTGGAACACGAGATTCGCCTGACAGCATAAACGCCCATGACTCATCCGCAGCACATTCAACGCACAACTGAATCACTAATTGCATTAATAGCAGTTTTTTCCGATTAGTTAATTGCAGAAGTCCTAATTGTGATTGATGCACGATTAATTGAGCACTAACTCTTAGTACTAGTCAAGCAGAGCTTATGAGACGAGTCTACTTCAAGGACCAGGGATAGCTCCTCGGACGTAAACACTATCCCGGTATGTGCTTATCTTCCATCTAACAATCTTCCTCTCTCTGCAGTCTGCACCTGCTCAGGCAAACCCCTTTACCACATCCACCCTCTGAAAACACGCGATAGCCGACCTCCACTTTCAACAGATCCCCCCCCCCCCCGACCCCCCGAGTCCAACAGATCCTCCCCCCCCGAGTCCAACAGATCCTCCCCCCCCGAGTCCAACAGATCCCCCCCCCCCCCGAGTCCAACAGAGACTCACCTCTTCTTGATGAGGTCCAGAGCCGATCCGATGAAGCCGTCCTTCATCCTGTAGATCTTGGCTCCGTAGCGGGAGAGGTCCGCCCCCTCCAGGAGCAGCGCCGGGCAGCAGCTCGACCCCCCCTCGGCGCTCTCCCTGGGGGGGGGGAAGGGGACTTGCCCGGTCGGGTCCGGCTCGCTCTCGCCGGGCCCGCTGGCCCCCTCGTCCCTCTGCTGGTCCTCCGGCCCCGACCGAGAGCCGGGGCCCCTCTCTGGGGCCGAGCTGTCCAGGGGCTGGAGGGGGGTGCGGGGCGCCGGGCTGGTACATATGGGGGAGGCTGCGGACTCCGTGCCCCCTTCCCCGACGGCTGCGTGACCGGGGGTGCCCTCCGGGGAGCTGTCGGTCAGAACGCCCTCTCTGCTGGTCATCTCTCCTCCTCTCTCTGTCCTCTCCACGCCCCCCCCCTCGCTCTCCCTCTTCTCTGTCTCTCCCCCGGGGCCGGTCTGTCTCCGGGAGTCTCTCTGCGTTCCGGGCGGAACGGACGTCGCTTCACAGTCTCTGGCTGCTGTGTCCTGTAACCCGGACCCGGGTTCGAGGTCTCTACAGACAGCTGGGTCTGGGTCTGTGCCCCGGTTCTCCTCACCGTCCCTCTGTCTCATCCTCTTGAACTCCTCGAAGGAGGGGATGTGCAGCCGGCCCATGGGGGCTCTGACGCGCTCCGCCAACACCCCCGGTCCGACCCCCCCGATGACCGACTCTGCCGTGAACGCCCTCGCTACGTCCTGGGTCTCCGTAGCGGCACGGACCGCCAGGTTGGGCGAGCTGTTCTGGCGCCGGAGCTGCAGGCGCCTCAGCACTTCCTGTTTGATCTCCTCGGGGCTGGTGATGCGGCGGACGCACGGCGGCCGGCCCCCGACCACGCCCGGGAGACGTCCGGGGGACCCTGCCCTCTCCGGCGAGCCCAGCAGCACGGACGGGGCTCCCGGGGTCACCTGGGGCCGCAGGGGTTTGTGGGGCTCTGACGCTCGCGCGCTCTGGAGGCGGAGCTTCTCCCTCAGGCCCTTCCTGGCGTTGGCGCCCCAGTCGTCCACGCCGGGGAACAGCCACTGGGGGAAGAGGGGCAGGTCTCTCCTGGCCAGGCCGGCCAAGCGGCGAGGGTAGAGAGAGAGGCCCTCTGGGGCGGGCATCAGGCCGTAGAGCTGGGGCCCCTCCGGGGGCCCGTCATACCAGTGGCTGGTGGCGGTGCAGCGGAAGATGAACTCGCTGTCCACGCTCCTGTAGGGGGCGCTGAGCGCGTACAGGCTGGGCTCCGACGCAGCGTTCCAGTTGAGGTTCTCCATGCTGCGGTAGGGCCTGCCACCTCCGGAGCCACAGTCCCCAGGGAGGGGCCCCGGGTCCGGGCCCGGCCTGTCCGCCTGTCTGGGGGGAGGCGTGGCGCCAGAGCAGTAGCGCAGGCCGAGGTTGGAGAGCAGGGCGCTGCTGTTGCACCTGGGCATGGGGCTGGGCGCTGCCCCCTGGTGGGCGGAGAAGGGCACTGCACCGTGGCCCGGGTAGGGGGAGAGGGAGGCGGCAAGGGGCAGGGGGAGGTCAGTGAGGCAGGGCTCCAGGTCCATGGCGAGGCTACAGCCGGCGGGGTGCCTGGCGGACGAGGGGTAGTCACATGACGCCGTCTTCACGTCCGGCATGGCCGCTGTCTGAGCGTCCGGCCATCAGAGAGAGACGCCAGGGAGCTGGACCTGCAAACACACGCACGCACACACACACACACACACACACACACACACACACACACACACACACACACACACACACACACACACACACAGGACTCTTATTATCTGAAGATCAGACACAGGCGGGCACAGGAGGAACATGTGGAACGCAGAACGCGCTGAGATCTGGACTCTGTTGACCTCAGCAGGACGGGCCTTCTGAGAGGGGGGGAGGAAGAGGGGAGGAGAAAGGAGGGGAGGAGGGAGAGGGGAGGAGGAAGAGGAGGGGAGGAAGAGAGTAGGAGGAAGAGGGGGAGGAGGAAGAGGGGAGGAGGAAGAGGGGAGGAGGAAGGAGGGGAGGAGGAAGAGGGGGAGGAGGAAGAAGAGGAGGAGGAAGAGGGGGGGAGGAAAGGCTGAGCCAAATGGCCGCTAATGAAGACTGCCACTGCACTCCGCCTTCATTCTGACTAATCAGAGAGGAGTCGTGGATTAACGACGAGCGCCGCTGAGGACTTACTTCTCTCTCTCTCCCTCTCTCTCTCCTTCTCTCTCTTCCTCGCTGTCTCTCTATCTCTCCTCTCTCTCTCCATCTCTCTCTCCATCCCCTTCTCTCTTTTTCTTGCTGTCTCTCTATCTCTCCTCTCTCTCCATCTCTCTCTCTCTCCCTGTCTCCCCTCTGTAATTAGAACAAATGGCGTGTCTCAGGAAGAGGGCCGTCTATCTGAACCAGCTCAGCCCAGCAGTCCCTGATGCACACATGGGCTTTATCTGACTCCACCTTACTGCACAGTATGTACCATGATATACCAGTATGTACCAGTATGTACCATGATATACCAGTATGTACCATGATATACCAGTATGTACCATGATGTACCAGTATGTACCATGATATACCAGTATGTACCATGATATACCAGTATGTACCATGATGTACCAGTATGTACCAGTATGTACCATGATGTACCAGTATGTACCATGATGTACCAGTATGTACCATGATGTACCAGTATGTACCATGATATACCAGTATGTACCATGATATACCAGTATGTACCATGATGTACCAGTATGTACCATGGTATACCAGTATGTACCATGATATACCAGTATGTACCATGATGTACCAGTATGTACCATGATATACCAGTATGTACCATGGTATACCAGTATGTACCATGATGTACCAGTATGTACCATGATATACCAGTATGTACCATGATGTACCAGTATGTACCATGATGTACCAGTATGTACCATGATATACCAGTATGTACCATGATGTACCAGTATGTACCATGATATACCAGTATGTACCATGATGTACCAGTATGTACCATGATGTACCAGTATGTACCATGATATACCAGTATGTACCAGTATGTACCATGATATACCAGTATGTACCATGATATACCAGTATGTACCATGATGTACCAGTATGTACCAGTATGTACCAGTATGTACCATGATGTACCAGTATGTACCATGATATACCAGTATGTACCATGATGTACCAGTATGTACCATGATATACCAGTATGTACCATGATGTACCAGTATGTACCATGATGTACCAGTATGTACCATGATATACCAGTATGTACCATGATATACCAGTATGTACCATGATATACCAGTATGTACCAGTATGTACCATGATATACCAGTATGTACCATGATGTACCAGTATGTACCATGATGTACCAGTATGTACCATGATATACCAGTATGTACCATGATGTGCCAGTATGTACCATGATATACCAGTATGTACCATGATGTACCAGTATGTACCATGATATACCAGTATGTACCATGATATACCAGTATGTACCATGATATACCAGTATGTACCATGATGTACCAGTATGTACCATGATATACCAGTATGTACCATGATATACCAGTATGTACCATGATGTACCAGTATGTACCATGATATACCAGTATGTACCATGATATACCAGTATGTACCATGATATACCATGATGTACCAGTATGTACCATGATATACCAGTATGTACCATGATGTACCAGTAT
>NC_140250.1:19886644-19911644 GCF_949987555.1 Borostomias antarcticus
CACAGAGTCCCCCTGCACTGCCTCGGGTGAGTCACACAGAGCCTCTACTAAGACAGAGAGAGGGAGGGGGTGGAGGGTGAGAGAGAGAGAGAGGGAGAGAGAGAGGGAGAGAGAGAGAGAGAAGAAAATAACTTCTCACCGTGTCACTTTTTTTAAAGAGACTAAATTTAGTGCAGCTCGTGACTCAGGGGCTGCTGGGAGGGGCCTGGTGGAGCCGTGGGAATCCTGCTGCATTATGGGAATCCTGCTGCATTATGGGAATCCTGCTGCATTATGGGAATCCTGCTGCATTATGGGAATCCTGATCTGAAGCTCAGATCGCAGCGGGATGACGCAGCACCCGTGCGGTCCAGGTAGCAGTGGTGAACACGGGACACTACAAGGGCGTTCACGCACACACACGTGCACGCAGGAACCGCCAACACAGGTCACGGGAGTAAACAGGGTCAGTTCAGAGGTCGTCCGTTTCCTCGTTGCCAGGTGGAAACCAGACAGAGATGAGAGTGTGTGTCAGGCGGGGCAGTGGAGACCCGAGACCTTCCTTCCGCCGCGTTCTAGAATGTTCCCCGCCGCACAATGGCCGCTATAGTGTTGACCCCTCTGGGGAGGAACAATGCATTGTTTGTGACCCCCCCCCCCCCACACTCCTCCCCTCCCTGGCTACAGGGAAACGTTTGCTTTACCGAGGAGGGGAACTGGTAGAGAGGGGGTTCACCTTAGTGCGGGACGTTGTAGAAGCTTCCGGGCTTGGCTGCTTCGCTCCGCTGTGGCTCCAGCAGTTACCGTGCGCCGAGACCACCGCACTATTATGGTGGGACACAATGATGGCCTTTAATGACCAGCCAGATGAGCGAGACAATCGACTGAGCGATGGACAAATGAATGCACAAAGGACAAAGTGACACAGGCCTACAGGAGACCAGCCCAAGCTCACACACTCACACAGACTCACATCATTACTGGCTGAAGGCTACAGTATGTTTCCAAAGCCCAGGATATATTTAGAAAGGAGGTTAGGTTCAGTTTGACGCTGTGATCGATGCTGTCTGGAGCTGACGCATGTCACCGACCCTGCAGTAGTAGTGAAGCGAGTCCAGAAGCGAGCTAGCCACGACCATTTTGATAACATTACATTCACCAGCATTATGGTGATGCAACGTTTCCACCTCGTGCTCTGGACGTTTACATCCTGGTACTGTAGATGGGTTTTACACTCTCTAACGCACATCTTCACACATAGTGGTGAGAACAGAAAGGCACCAGCATGGGAACTAGCCCACATTCCTCCGCTGCTTCATTGAGTCATGATAATGTGTGTGTGTGTGTGTGTGTGTGTGTGTGTGTGTGTGTGTGTGTGTGTTTGTGTGTGTGTGTGAGAGAGAGAAAGCGAGAGACAGTTTCCGTTGCCAACTAGTCCACTTTTCTGTCCATCTTCGAAGACCAACGACACATTTGAGGTCTGACCTTCAGATCATCCACCATGATGGGTGTGACATAGATGGAACATCACACACACACACATGCACACACGCACGTTCACACGGGCGCGCACACACACACACACACACACACACACAACCTAATTATCATGGTCGATCCAGTGGCTGGCAGCGTTAATGGACACTGGGACCAGCTTTACTGAGTTGGAGAGCTTAAATGGAGAGACACGTCACTCTTTATGTAAAGCAACCTCTCTGACCTACATTCCCAGGCAGGCAGGCAGACTGTGTGTGTGTGTGTGTGTGTGTGTGTGTGTGTGTATGTGTGTGTGTGTGTGTGTGTGTGTGTGTGTGTATGTGTGTGTGTGTGTGTGTGTGTGTGTGTGTGTGTGTGTGTGCTTGAATGTCACCTGTCATGGTGAATGATCTAGATCTATACGGTTGGACCTGAAATGTGGTGTTTGTCTTCGGAGATGGACAGAAAAGTGGACTAGTGTATTTGTCAGTAAAGAAGGACATTAGGATGGATGTGTGAGCCGGCGTCGGGTCACGGCGGTCTGAGGCTGTGTGTCGGGTCCAGCAGGCCCTCTGGTTCTGAGTGTGTGTCGGGTCCAGGAGGCCCTCTGGTTCTGAGGCTGTGTGTCGGGTCCAGGAGGCCCTCTGGTTCTGAGGCTGTGTGTCGGGTCCAGGAGGCGCTCTGGTTCTGAGGCTGTGTGTCGGGTCCAGGAGGCGCTCTGGTTCTGCCTCCTGATTAAATGTGTACGTCGAGGGAACATACTAACATAATCAGACGGCCGCAGCTGTACGATACTGTACATCAAATCAGCCGCAACACGCCACTCCACAGATGGGAGTCCATGAAATCCAATTTCCCATATTAATCCATCATCCCTGCAGTCAGCCAGTTTTATGGGTGAAACACGATCCGCCCGGTTCCCTTCTAACTAAGCTGCTTCCTGCTAATCAGCCCTGTGTTCACAAAGCACCCCGACTCCGCTGACGGGTTAGAGTACAACACAGCACCGCTAGACCTCAAACACATGGGGCTGCCACTACCGGCTGCTATCACCAGTAAATGGTAAATGGTAAATGGACTACACTTATATAGCGCTTTTCCACCTTAGCGGCACTCAAAGCGCTTTACAATGGCCTCTCATTCACCCATTCACACACACATTCACACACCAATGGTGGTAGCTGCCATTCAAGGTGCTAACCTGCTCATTGGGAGCAATTTGGGGTTAGGTGTCTTGCTCAAGGACACTTCGACATGTGGACAGCTGGGATTCGAACCACTGACCCTTTAATCACTGAACGACCCGCTCTACCAACTGAGCTACAGCCGCCCCCGTACCAGTCCAGCTACCACACATGACCCAACGACCAAACGGGTTCCCGCTAGGAGATCATGTGGGGGAACCTCCGGGCCAGCCACCAGCTGACTGACATCGGCAGCAGTCCTGTGATGAAGTGTCTCAGCAGAGATCGGTAGCGGACTCTGAAGCCGTGGCCGTCGAAGGATTGTGAAATGAAAAAGGCTCTCGCTGGCACGCTGTCTTGGCTCGCACATTCAATCTTTTTGTATCGCTGAAACGTTTTGGTACTTTGGTCCGTAGTCGAATGCCGCCACTTCGTCGAGTGCCCCGAAAGTTGGAGGAACCCCACCTCTTCGACGCGCAATGAGTGCGATGCGAAACATCTACGATGACACAGTGAAGAGAGTGTGTATCGCAGCGAGGTATTAATTACATCGAGTCGACACTTTCATGGACTCTTACGGTGGCCCCGAAGTGTCACAACACAACACATCAAAATAAGTGACAATACATCAAAATAAGTGACAATGCATCAAAAAAAGTGGCAACGCATAAAAAAAAAGTGACAATGCATTAAAAAAAACTCAGGTGTGCAGAAGGCCTGTTCATTCAACACATATTCTACCACAATAAAAGGCATGAGTAGGTGAAGATTTATACTTTAGACCAACAGTGATGACTAAATGCCAGTGAATGGACAGATGGATGGATGATCTGCTTGAGGAGGACCAGATGAGGGTATTCAGTCAGATCAATACTTCTCAAAGGCGCTAGTCAAGGCCCACAAGGGGGACGGCAATGGACCTGATTTGGGAAATCATCCGTATCGCTAATAACGACCAGTGTATTGAAGTGTGTGTGTGTGTGTGTGTGTGTGTTTGTGTGTGTGAGAGAGGGGGGGGGTGTATGTGTGTACGCACACGTATTAGGCCATGTCTTGGCTAAAGAGGCGTCACCTCAACCTCATCAAGATTCAGTCATCAATGGCCGGGAGTGCAGAACACTTCAGAGGCATCGATATTTACACAACAATGGGGAAGATGGAAAACTCCTTTCAGCACGCACACACGCACACACACACACACACACCTAGGCTATTATAATGCAGAATAGCCAGGGGCGAGGCGGATCTGGATGACTCTGAAGGCACCAAGCAAGGATGAGTCCGTTAAGAAGGCTAATGTGTGATGATGACCTCATCTCAGTGCTCAACACTCAAAGTTCAGAGACCGACTGGCGCGTGGTGGTCTCCTTGTTTCGCGGCTTGACGCGGCTCCCAGTGTGCGAGTGTCCTCCCCGTTAACGCAGAAGGACGAACGACAGGGAAAGAACTCGGCGGCGAGAGGAACCTTGAAGCCCGGAGAACAACAGAGCGCAGCCGGCCGTGGACGCTCGCCGAGCAGCGCCCGCAGATAAGCACGGCGCTGGGAGAGAATGAAAGGCTGTCTGTCTGAAAAGTGATAACGTTCATTTGAGTGAACCAATAACACAGCCAGCCAGACAGTCCTTTGTGAAGTAAGGGAGAGCTTACGGCCAGTGGAGAACCAGGATTATTGCGTCCGCGGGGGTTTCGCTGGAGAACAAAATACACACGGAAAAGCTTACAGTCTCCGTCCTTCTGCTTAAAACACGGATAAACTTTCTACGGTTTGTCGTAACAGAGCCCCCCCCCCCCCCTGCCTATGAGAGACCCGGAGAGATGCGCTAAGGTTTCCACGAGTGCCTCTCAACTCTACATCAGCAAGGTTGGCCCCTCTCACCACGACTAGCACAGGCCAACCCTTTAACCCAAACACAGTCAGGAGAGAGCAGGAGAGCTGGGACATGCCGATTCAGCTCTTCTGACGATAATCCCTAAGTTCAACCCCCTAAAACGCTGCCTGGCCTGAATCTCAATAGATCCTGCCTGCCTGGCACAACGAGCAGGCTGCACACACGTCTTCAATCAGGCAGGTCACAGGGAAGCGCTGCATGCTTTTACAAACATTACCATTCCGCATCAGTGTGCAGCTCACGCACGCACGCACACACACACACGAACACACACACACGCACACACACAAACAGGGACCACTTCCCTCTATGAGAAATACAGTGTGTAAAATGCTGTGCTTCAGTAGATGGACTTCTTGAGGGATGAACACAACATCCCTTTGTTCTTTATGATGGTTCCCCGCCTCCAAAATCAACTGCCGAATGTTTTTTTTTGTGTGTTTTTTGTGTGGAATAATAACTGCTGATGGCTAATGACTTTGGGACGGGAGCTGACAGAGGTCAGGGTCAACGAGCGTCGCCTGCTCTGAAATGAGGGAGCTTGCTGCGGTCTGGAGCTGCCCTGCTGGGTCCGGGGTGGTCCTGTCTGTCCCGGGGTGGTCCTGTCTGTCCCGGGGTGGTCCTGTCTGTCCCGGGGTGGTCCTGTCTGTCCCGGGGTGGTCCTGTCTGTCCCGGGGTGGTCCCGTCTGTCCCGGGGTGGCCCTGTCTGTCCCGGGGTGGTTCTGTCTGTCCCGGGGTGGTCCTGTCTGTCCCGGGGTGGTCCTGTCTGTCCCCGGTGGTCCTGTCTGGTCCGGGGTGGTCCTGTCTGTCCCGGGGTGGTCCTGTCTGTCCCGGGGTGGCCCTGTCTGTCCCGGGGTGGTTCTGTCTGTCCCGGGGTGGTCCTGTCTGTCCCGGGGTGGTCCTGTCTGTCCCCGGTGGTCCTGTCTGGTCCGGGGTGGTCCTGTCTGTCCCGGGGTGGTCCTGTCTGAACGGTCAGAGAGAGAGAGAGAGAGAGAGAGAGAGAGAGAGAGAGAGAGAGAGAGAGAGAGTGTGTGTGTGTGTGTGTGTGTGTGTGTGTGTGTGGGTCTGAGGGATGGGTGAGAGCACAGCTGGAGCTTTTCTATTATATTTACTCATAGCTGTCCACCATGATGTGTACACACCCTGAGGGCGGCTTTTACTGAGCAAAGAAGCTGTGAACTGAACAGCGACGGTCAGTCATGAAACATGGATGGATCTCTCCTTTACCGGAACCAGTTTAGGATGTCCACTTGCAAAAAGGGTGAAAGCCATACATGAATTGTGCTTTCTTTGTTCAAAATAAATGCTAATATTAAAATGTAGCACTGGACGCTTTAATGGATTCACCTGGCATGCGGCCAGTCATTCTATTAGTACTGGCTGAGACACCAACGGTTGCGTTGGTACCATAGGTCAAGTTTTAAAAGCTATTTTACTGATAGACTGCTGTAAATGCAAATGATCCAGTCCAGCCGTGCTGTTCTACTGTACGTGTGGACTGCAGAGAGAAGGCCATGGCGTATATATATATATGATATATCATTTCAACAGGCGTGTCAATGCATGTGTGTTTCATACTGTCACACTGGAGAGCCCTGCTGCTTGTTTAGCAGGGCCCATGTACCCCACAGGGCTGTGCGAGTGACAGAGCACGCTGCTATTATCATTTTATTAAGCCTTCCTAGTCTACACCCTGACTGTGAATGGATGGCATTTATTTCCACATGAATGTTTTCTGTTCTCCTCAGTGGGATAAAGTAGGTGTGCAGGGAAGCTGTTAACAGACTACCTACGAGAGGGACTCTGGGACCGGAGCCACCTGGTCACTGCTGTCACCCTCTCCAACATCCTTTGATTTTTTACCTCAGAATCTCGTTTTTCTGTTGTCGCTCCCCACACCCTCCTTACTCTACCTCGTCACTGTGACATATCAGTCATTTCCTGTCTTAATGTCCTGTCTTTAGTCTTTGTTACATGTTTACTTGGTAATATTGTTATTATTATTCACTTGGTATTGTTATTTGTTATTTCTTGCACAGTAAAAAAAAAGAGAAAAAAGTAGAGACTATTACTCACATCGTGTATGGTAATATGTGTGGTGTGTCTGTGTATGTATTTGTGTATACTGTATGTATTTGTGTGTGTGTGTGTGTGTGTGTGTGTGTGTGTGTGTGTGTGTGCGTGTGTGTGTTGATGACACTCCTAATCAACTCCTGTATCATCACTGAGGAGCATTTAAATCAAACTGAGGCCTCTCATTAGTGTGTTGTTGCCCCAGCTGCATGGTTCTTCATCACCCCAAAGGTAATTAGCAGCTGTGCCATTAGGAGGGGCCCCGGCCCCAGCCCCAGCCCCGGCCCCGGCCCCTGCCCCTGCCCCAGCCCCAGCCCCAGCCCCAGCCCCGGCCCCGGCCCCTGGTCCCAGCAGACCTCTGCTGCCTGCCTCCCCCTGACGCCCTGCTGCTGACGGGGTCTAGGAGGGGGAGGCCCTCTGTCTCTGATCCCTCTCTTCTCCACACACAGCTGGGACAGATGTCCCAACGGGGACCTGGGGGACGCTGTTGTCTGTTTAAACCCCGGGACAGAGGAGGAGGAGGAGGAGGAGGAAGGAGGAAGAGGAGGTGGGTGGAGGAATATCAGGTGGAGGAGGAGCACGGTGATGAAGGAGGAAGGGGGAAGAAGGGTTAAATCATGTGGAGGAGGAGGAGGAGGAGGAGGAGGAGGAGGAGGAGTAGGAGGAGGAGGAGGAGGAGGAGGAGGATGTGGATGAGAGGTACAGAAGGAGGTAGAGGAGGAGGAAGGGAAGAGGAGGAAGTGAAGGAAAAAGAGGTGGAGGAGGACGAGAATGAGCAGGAGGAGGAGAAGGAGGATGTGGAGGAGGAGGCCGTGGGCTCATTGAGGTAGCTAGCTAGTCATTACTGCTCCTGACAATATTAATGTCAGTGTCATCTCCTTTGTGGAAAAAACAATCTGTAAACAATAAATCACCACAAGCCCCTATCGGAGTCTGAGAGAGGAGATGCAGTCATGCATCAGTTGGCCATATTTGTCATTTCCAGCATGGTATTACAGTGGTGTAATGGCGCTCTTGGAAACAAGGTAATGTAGGGCTCCTCTAATCAAGGGCAAGTGCCGGTGATGACGTCAGAGCTGTGGCGTGGGTAGGCCCCTCCCTTGCAGTCACAGTTCCTGGGGTCTGATCTGTACTGGGAGCCAGGGGGCCAAAGAACCAGGGGGCCAGAGAACCAGGGGGCCAGAGAACCAGGGGGCCAGAGAACCAGGGGGCCAGAGAACCAAAGGGCCAGGGAGCCAGAGAACCAGGGGGCCAGAGAACCAGGGGGCCAGAGAACCAGGGAGCCAGAGAACCAGGGAGCAAGAGAACCAGGGAGCCAGAGAACCAGGGGGGCAGAGAACCAGGGAGCCAGAGAACCAGGGAGCCAGAGAACCAGGGAGCCAGAGAACCAGGGAGCCAGAGAACCAGGGGGGCAGAGAACCAGGGAGCCAGAGAACCAGGGAGCCAGAGAACCAGGGAGCCAGAGAACCAGGGAGCCAGAGAACCAGGGAGCCAGAGAACCAGGGAGCCAGAGAACCAGGGGGCCAGAGAACCAGGGGGGCAGAGAACCAGGGGGCCAGAGAACCAAGGGGCCAGGGAGCCAGAGAACCAGGGGGCCAGAGAACCAGGGGGCCAGAGAACCAGGGAGCCAGAGAACCAGGGAGCCAGGGGGGCAGAGAACCAGGGGGCCAGAGAACCAAGGAGCCAGAGAACCAGGGAGCCAGAGAACCAGGGGGCCAAAGAACCAGGGAGCCAGAGAACCAGGGAGCCAGAGGGCCAGAGAACCAGGGAGCCAGGGGGGCAGAGAACCAAGGAGCCAGGGACTCTGCTCTATCCACCTCAGGAGGTCACATACCACAAAGTAGATCAGGTAGTCTCTCTGATAGCCATGTTCATCAGTCTGCTATCTAGCTATGTTGTTGTGCTATCTAGCTATGTTGTCGCTATCTCATAGACACCTAGCGAAGGTCCAAATACTGAAAATGCTGCAGTAATGAAAATGTTATAATGTGCAAGCCACGACAATGTGCCATTTTTTTCCCATTTCACAAGCTGCCTGGTATGAAACTATTTTCACTAATCATCAAAGTCATATTCATGATAATAACATTTTTAAAGTGTGGGACAGCACCTCATCGACCAGCAGATCGAGAATCTCTGATGTTCTGTTGTTTTTATTATTGATTTTGTCTGTAACTTTTTATGCTGCTATTTTGGCCAGGTCTCGCTTGTAAATGGGATCTTTGATTTCTATGGGACCACCTGATAAACTAAAGGTTAAATAAAATAACATCAGCAACATCAGCTCTGCTTGGTAAAGAGATATATTAGACAGACATATGTGAGCTTCCCCATCAAGTCAAAGTATTCAACTGTGAAGTATGCAGTGACCACACTGCTATACTAATGTACTGTAATTACATCTTGATCTGTAATACTGCAAAGGCAGAACATGAAATATGGCCTTAATCCCTTAATGACTGCTCTAATCAGCATTACTTAGGCCTAATAAATTGGAAGTCAGTGGACTAAAAAGTCCCGATGTCAGCCAATAAGTTAATGGAACGCAATTACACATACAGCCCGGCCGACTTGCTCCAAATAAGACGAGTGTCATTACCAAGCCTGGTTAAAAGTACACATCAGCACTGGTGCAGTAGAGCAAGAGCCCCTCACCTGTCCATCCTGACAGTAATGTCTGCTGGTCTGACGGATGTTCCTGTCTCATTAAGTCTAGTGCTATTGACGGCTGTTAGCTCCCTCTCTGTGTGAGCGCGTGTCCAGGAAGAGACCCTGCCGAGCCCTGACCTTTACTCTGAGCACCTCTCCTGATTAAATCCCTGTTGATCCCGGCGAGGACGCGGAGGGCAAAGCGTGAATAATCTACCTGTGGGAAAAATAATCTATATTTTCGCAGGTTCCAATTTCATTGTCCAATGTCAGTGCTGTCGATTACAAAGTAGGAGGTTACAAAACACAGTGTGGTTGGTGGAGGTTGCTGGGGTCACATGCTGCTGGGGTCACATGCTGCTGGGGTCACATGCTGCTAGGGTCACATACGGTTTAAGCAGTTTTAGAATAGAATGTTTGTATTGAAACAGCCTTCTCAGTTTTCATGGACTAGCTGATCAGGGGTCAGCCTGGACTCAGTGACCATAGTTGCAGGGAGAATAATGCCCAAACTGAGGCCCACCATGGACAACGTCCCCCACCCTCTTCATGACACTGGTCAGGCAGGAGAGCACCTTCAGACTGATTCATGGTGCTCTACAGAGTGCTTCCTTAGCTGCCTTCATCCATCTATCTAATCAGTTCCAAAACATCTGTTCTACTGATTTGACATTGTCTCCCGTTTTAGAATAGAGATACATTCTAGAAGTAGCTGACAAACATTCTAAAACTGCTGAAAACCGTCTTATCTGTTGTAGACCAATGAGAACCCAGCTTTGCTCAGACTGTATCTCAGATGAGCTCGGACATCTGCCCAAAATACAACCCCATGGTTAGAACCCCCACTGTGCAACCCCATGGTTAGAACCCCCACTGTACAACCCCATGGTTAGAACCCCCACTGTACAACCCCATGGTTAGAACCCCCACTGTGCTCGTCCGACCGTGGGCTTGGTGTGTTTCCACCGCGTGTGAGAGCCTAGTAGATTTCACCAAGTAGTGGATCAATTCCCGTCAAATGGTTTTTAATCAGCTTCCTCAATAGTACTGCACACCTTCTATAACCTTGAAATGGGTTGAAACACCAGGGGATAGATTATTCCACTCCAATCCTGCTGTGCACAGACTACAGATGGTCCAGACAATAAAGTGAAGCCAGGAGTCTATTGAGGATTGCGTTCTAGACGATCAGGTGTCCTGTCCTGCTACGAACAAAGAACGGACTCATTATTCAACATTAGGCTACCGATGTAGAATCCAGCAGTATTTCTACAGTTGTAATTACAGTAGGCTGCCAGCCAGTGACCAGCAGTGTGCCTCATGCATCCCCATATGTATGCTCGGCATTTGTCTTGCCTTGGAGGTGCACCGCACCTGCCCCCTAAAATAAATACGTGCTTGGTTGTAATCAATCTGTATTACAGCTGCAATCTGCTCAATTAACGGAATCCCCATTGGAGCTCATCTCACTCAGCAGCTGTTTCGGTTTCCACCGCTGACAGGTTTATTCAGGTAAAGGGCGTTAAGCCATTCCAAGGCATGCAAGAAGAGATATTGTAATAATTCCATTTCTTGGACACGCCCCTGGTCGTTTCCAGGGGAGATGGTCTTAATCATTAATGCCTACAGGCCATTACAGGGAAGGGATGAGGTGGTCACAAAAGACCACTGATGCTTCGTGTGAAAATGCTTCTCAGCAACCATGAGCTAACAGTGAAGCCTTTACATGTTAAAACATGCGAACAGACCATCGGTCCTGGCTGGACACATTTAGGACACATTTAGGACACATTTAGGATACATTTAGTGAATAAAAGCGCACATCGTGTCCGATAGGCTGGTAAAAATCAGCTAAACAAATGAATCAGGTAGGTATGACCAATCGATAAATCCCCTCGTTATTAGCCGAATGATCCCTTTGTAACGATATCCTATCTGTTAAGAAGTGAAAACTGATACATAAAACTGATACATTGTAATATTGATACTTACGTGCCGCTACTTTTCAAAATAGTTGCGTCGTCTGGAACGTCGGGAAATCAAGAGACTCTGAGTGAATTAGTCTCGAATTCAGACCCAGGATCAGTTTCATGGAGAGAGCAGCACGCTGAGCATATCCCCGAGTACTTGAGTTTTCTCCCCTCATAGAGATATATCAGGAGCTTTAGTAGGCTAGGCTAGTTTGAAGAGCACTTGGTCCTCTTTGGGACGTCTCCTTGGTAACTGGACACAGAGCTGGGTAGACAGATATAGAGCAGATATAGAGCTGCTCTCCCTCCTCCCCTCTCTCTCTCAACACGACCAGCCTGCAGGTAGCCTGGAGAATAAGGAGGTTAGAAGACCTACTGTAGGCTACATAAATACAATTACATCACCAGTTCCCTAATGGGGTCTAAAGCGGTCCAGTAACCTTGTCACTTATTAGAGAACACCTAAGGCAGATAGAAAGTCCAATCCTAGCAAAGCAAAGAAAGAGAAAAAACACAACGGTGATTTTTTTGTTACAAAGTTACCAAAAATATCAATTTAAGTAGGCCTATTCATCATAATCTTAACACCAGGGGTCACATTCAATAACATTTGAACACAAATATCATACAATTTGTCTGCATCTCCGGTTGAAGTTAAATATTCTAAATTTGTGCGCAAGGGATTGTGGGTAAACTCCACTATTCTTCGTTTATCTGCTTCTACAGGGTTAATGAATTACGATAACATTATAGAACCACCTCGGCATGAAAGTACCATATCTGCGGAACTTTAATCCTGTATAATATAATTTTGCCAACAAATTTTCAAACCAGTGAATAAAAAGCCCTTGCCCAGGAAAGGCACCGTGGCTGCTCCTGCTGTAGGTAACCTTCCTTGTCATGGGGTGAGAGAGCTTCTCAATGAACGAGTAGTGAGAGCGGCCCTGCCAACACCACAACGACACATAAGCATCACCTGAGCTTCTAGTTCAGATCATGGTGCAATTTTTGGAAACCCTACCGCTGTAAACAATAAAATGCAAAACATCAGAATCTGCATATCAATATTAGGTCACTATGCTGCCATCTACTGGCGAGTGTGTTACAAAGGATAAACACATGGAAAACCAGACTTATCAATAGTCTTATTAATAAAATCACACACAGGAGCCATGAGCAATCTCTACTGCCCTCTGCTGGTGTGCAATGGTAAATATCATGCTATGAACATTGGCTGTGGCAATCGCTTAGATATAGGCCTATATTCTATAGTAGTAGCCTACATTTCCATAAAAAATATATTTAAAAAATCCCCTTCAGACAATCACACCACCCTGCTACACTCCTATTAGAATCATGCTTTAAATGTTATAGTTGAAACCTGATCAGACATACAGCTGAATAATAGCGCTCATATCCTGTTACAGGGAGTGACCTATGTCTGCTGCTACTCACTCTGGCTCTCTTACTGCAGGAGGTGAGATGGGGGTGGTTGGGGAGTGAGGGGGGCATGACTCATTAAGAGCCACTGGTAGACTACCATATTGTGAATTTGAGAATTGTTACCTAGAGACGGCCAGTAAAATGAATCTCCCACAGTGCCAGAGCAACTCCTAGCAACTGGTATCCCAAAGGGTTTCCATTGTTTGTTTGTGTGTGTGTGTGTGTGTGTGTGTGTGTGTGTGTGTCTGTCTGTCTCTGTCTCTGTCTCTGTCTCTGTCTCTGTCTCTGTCTCTCTCTCTCTCACACACACACACAAACGTCATATATACCCACATACCAAAGCCTCCCTATCTCAACAAAATGTCCATTACTTTAATTCCACAGTTTCAAACAGCACATCTTGGAATAGAAAGTATAGAAAATAATAGAAAGTAATAAGCTACAGAATCAGAATTATTTTGCCAGGTAGGCTTTTACAAGGAATTTGAGTTAAAGTGGTTGGGAATTATCAAAAGAGTCTGGACTACCCCATGGATTGATGGTTTAACGTGATCATAACTGATTATCCCCCTGGCCTGTTCATTATATCAAGTGGCAGTCAGATTGCAAACTCTCAGTGGATCTTCTGGGGCCTCCAACTTCACGTTTGATTGACAGGATTTTGAGCGAATCAGACACCAGACACAGAGCTTGCTGGCCAATCACAACCCAGAAACGGGCCCAGTGGGCGTTGCTCAGTGGCCATCAGTAGAAAGTTTCATGTGGACAGCTAGCAGCAAGCTAGCATCTGCTCAGATAGAAACTTTACAACAGCTAGAATGAATGGCACGGCGTATTCAAACTTTGACAACCAGGAACATGTTTTGAAATTAGGAGAAACCTTTGAGAAACAGCCTAAAAGCGCATACCACACGGTGCGATGTGAGTGGATCTGAACTGGGTCAGCTAGTTACCTATCCTGTAAACAGCTGGTTAGCCTGGAAGCTAACACAAGCTAGCCGGCTAGCTACTCATGCTAAGCTAGCTATAACGTGTCTAGATTCGTATTGTTTACTGTTGTCAAGCTCCTAGCATTAAGAATTGCAGTGTTTAGGGTTAGGGTTGGCTTTTTTACAGCAGGTTTGTGTCACTTTGTATTCGCTATCACTGGAGATACGCTTTCCTCTGCTAGCTAGTAGTGCTAGTAGTGCTAGTAGTGCTAGTAGTGCTAGTAATGCTAGTAGTGCTAGTAGTGCTAGTAGTGCTAGTAATGCTAATAGTCTTGCCACCTGGCGTCTTGCTTTGGTCACAGACAGTTGCGTTGTGTCACTCTCTGGTGGTGAACAGGGGAACTGCAGCATCTCTAAACTGTCAGATCTCTGTTGACACAGATGACTTCAAACCAGCCTCCATAGACACAGCATGCGAGGGGGATCTGGAGGTGGGCAAAGGGGAGCAGGTTACTATCACGCTCCCCAATCTGGAGGTAAGAATCAGCAATGCATGGAGTTAAATTACTTGATAAGGATCAGATTTGATTGATTTAGTGCCGCCTTTTCCTCATTTCTCAGGGATCAACTGCCCCTGTGACGGTGTTCAAAGGATCTAAGAGGCCCTACATGAAGGAGTGTATTCTCATTGTGAACCATGACACGGGAGAATACCGTCTGGAGAAGCTCAACAGCAACATCGCAGTCAAGAAGACCAGGTGGGTTGAAAGGTTACCAAACTCGGAAGTGTCTGCCAGTAGGTTCTGTTCTATAGAAAACTGCTGCATGGCACAGCTGGGAACCTCAGAAAGGCGCTTCCAACGACACCCATGAGATGGACTCCCACTCGGATCATATACAGGAGCCTTGGTTATTATCTTGAAAAAGAACTGATATGCTGATAGTTATATATTACAATTAGCTAGCTACTGCTTCTGACTGAATCTTGGAAGTCTCTCCCTAGCTCCTCATGTCCTTTCTCCTTGCCTCTCTGCAGAGTTAATTAAAGGGTACATCTAAGGATAGAAACCTAATGTGTTTTCTTTTAAGCCAAGCTAATTTGGAAAGGTAGCTATAGGTTTTCTTTAGAATGATAGCCAAGCTAGTTGTATTCAGTCATCAGACACAAGGCACTTATACATTGGAAACATTGGGCTGTTTTGGAAAGTACTGGTGCATGCATGGAGGAAATGCTGCTGGAGGGAGAGTTCATCCGAGGACGATCGTGAGAGAATATTATCGTTAGGTAGTGTGTACAAGTAGCCTTGTTGCTGATACTGAAATGGGGAACAAAGCAAACACAGCCAGCTAACATTTGCTAGTGCTAGTAGCTAGTTATAGGTCTCCAGCCAAACAGACATTCATAGAATAGCTAGAATAGCTGGCTAGCTTAAGATAAGAAGCTAGCTAGCTAGCCAGCCGTTTGGCTATAGTCTAGCTATATCACGGGTTAAATTGGGCCAGGGCTCAACCCCGGCACATAGGTTCCCAAACGTCATCAGCCGGAAGTTGTGGAAAGAAGCACCCTACAACAATGCTTCTCAAAATCATTGTACATGGTGCCCTTATCTTGTAGATAAGACAAATAAGCTATCCAGTCTGGATTGTGTTACTTTGTTGTCTTTTAATGCTGTAACAGTGCAATGCCCCCCTCCCCCCGCCACACACACACACACACACACACACACACACACACACACACACACACACACACACACACACACACAGAAGCACACTACTAAATAAACTACTACTACTAATACTAGACTAAACCATGTTGAACAGAGCTGAGGGAAGCAGCAGGATCCAGTCTCGTCTGGAGCAGCAGACCAGCCGGCTGACCCAGCAGATGAAGACCAGCAGCGGTAGCAGCAGCAGCAGCAAGGCCCCTGGCGGCTCCAAGAGCTCCCCTCCCAAAGACAAGATGTCCCCCGCTGCCTCCCCCATGGATGACATCGAGAGAGGTAACTTGCCAGCTTCTTTAGAATTGTGTGTGTGTGTGTGTGTGTGTGTGTGTGTGTGTGCGTGCGTGCGTGCGTGTGTCTGTGTGTCTGTGTGTGTGTGTCTGTGTGTGTGTCTGTGTGTGTGTGTGTGTGGACACGCATGCATTAAAGGGCTGGTCTGGGGCGGCTGGGGCTCAGGAGGTAATGCAGGTTGTCTAATGATCGTAGGGTCGGCAGTTTGAATCCCGGCTCCTCCTGTCCACATGTAGAAGTGTCCTTGGGGAAAGACACTGAACCCCAAATTGCTTCCAATGAGCAGGCTGGCACCTTGCATGGCAGCCATTGGTGTGTGAATGTGTGTGTGAATGGCTGAATTAGGGGCCATTGTAATTAGGATGCCCTCTTTGGATAAAAGCGCTATATAAATGCAGTCCATTTACCATTGAGTGTGTTCATGTGCACATCCAGAGCTGATGGCGGAGGCGCGGGTCATGGATCAGATGAGCAGTGGCGACAGTTCCTCCGACTCCCACAGCTCCTCCTCGTCCAGCAGCGGGGACAGCTCCAGCAGCAGTGACTCTGAGGACGAGGGGGCGGCACGGTCAGCGACCTCCCCCCCAGGAGCCCCCGCCCCCTCCGGGCCACCACCCCACCAGGGCATGCCAATCCTCACCACCACCGCCCCCACCCCCGCCGCCCCCACCTCCTCCCTCACTAGGCCAGAGGAAGGGGGAGGACACCTGATGAACACACTCAGTAAGTTCTCTCTCCTCCTGCTCACTGCTGGTTGCTCTATTTCATGGGTTCCCAAACTCCATCAATGTGGGCCTCCCCTCTGAAAACAGTGACCCAAATTTGTCCATTTAAAAAAAAAAAAAAGACCTTTAAAATCCCGTTTAACTCATAAAAACAATTCTAAAATAAAAAACATGTTTTTCCTTCTTTTTTTTCTAACCATCCCTCCGCGCCTCCCCTGAATTTCTTTGGGGCCCCCCAGGGGAGGCCCGCCTCACAGTTTGGGAATGCCTGCTCTATTTGAATGTAATAAAATGTCCAGAATGTAATCCTATCACTCCAGTATGTGTATTAAGAGTGTGCCCGAGTACAGATACGGTAATGCTTTGGAAACAGATTTTTTTTTTCTATCCGAATTTACGCCTTATTTCAGAACTGATTATATGCCAATATTAAATGTGATGCTTTGAATGCTCAAACATTTAATTGCCAATGAATATTAAGTTAATTAAAACGATTTAACACAACTTCCGGTATAAACCACACCCTTCTATCCGAATACAAATACAGATAATTATGTTGATTGAACAGATACAGATAATGACATCTCGGTGTATGCCTATTGTGTATTTATCAGCCCTATCCCTCCCTCTGTAATTTCTGTGTCCTGTGTCACGGAGTGTTTTAGTGTCCCATCCGTCACTCCCAGCAAACAGTGTCATTTTCCCATCTTCCATTTGCAGAGAACGACCTCCAGCTGAGCGAGTCCGGCAGTGAGAGCGACGACGACTGAGCTTCCCGTAGACGGGCGTGTCGGGCGTGGCCGCCATCGTATCTCTTGTCCCGACATCGGCCTGCAGCACATGGCCACGCGGGGCAGCACTGGAAGACGGGAGCCACACATTCATCTGCCCACCTCCTGCCATCTAAGACTTCATCCCTCCTTCCATCTAAGACTTCATCCCTCCTGCCATCCAAGACTTCATCCACACCCCTGGAAACAGCTCCCCCCTCCCCCCAGCGTCTCAGTGAAATGTGTCCGTTACAGGTCCATCGGGAGTCTCTATGTGCCTTTTGACAGACTCAGTGGCTGAAGGCTATTGCATTCTAAAATATAATTGGGTGACTTTCATAGTGGTTTAGTGGAGTGGTCATAGTTGTATATTGTAAACAGATGTATACTACTGACTTGGAACAGTGGAGGTACGTTTATGAACTATGGAGGAGACACATGACTGTCTGTGTGGATTCTCTACACTTTTCCCCTTTGGAAGAGTTCTTCAGCCTTAAAACATCAGTGTTAGATTAGTTTATTTATGATTAGGAGTTGTTTTTTGTGCCTTACTGCCTCTACGAACACACTAGGCAGTCTTGTGATTATTAGGCTACATTAGGAATTATCAGTGTACCTTTAAAAAGGGTACCTTTAGTGCACTCTTGCAACATATCAAGGGGAATCTTTGAGAGAACTAGCATACTGGAATGACTCAGAGAACTAGCATACTAGCATACTGGAATGACTCCTAGAGTTATACATCTAAGATTTTCCTCAGTAGTGTATGTTATGTAATATCCTGGATTCGTAGCTTTAAACCTGCAATACTTGAATCTGACTTGTAATTATTTTTATTTTACATATTTTCTCAGAAGTCCTATAGATATTTGCTTAATATATGCTTAATATAATCTTATGGACACGGCCTTACGTCATATCTCAGGCTATATCCTGGTGAAGAAGAGGAGAAAAAGTCTTACATTTCAGAGGATGGAATATTGAGAAGTAGTGTTTAGCCTTTGGGTAAATGATGGATTCAGCACATGATCTGCTTAATTATTTGCAAATGCATCTTCATATTAGTTGATAAATAAAGATTTTAATTCTCAATGTTAAATGTGTGGCAAGACTTGATGTTATGGCAATTTTGTGGTGATGGACTAAATTAGGTCTGTATGGGGTGTAGTTATGGGTTGTTACTCTAATAAACATGATCAACATTCGTTTACAGTATAGTAGGCTAGTTAACAGTGGTAGTGTGTAATAGTAGGGTTAGTAGTAGCCTATTATACCACTATTATAGTTGCGCTTGTCACTTATACCTAGGGAATAGGTCAAAATCAAACAGTGCAAACACTACCGCAAGTAGGAGCTGTAGCTACACCTATTTCGTCACCGATTGTACTTGGACTTTGGAGGGTTTCAGATGGCTCTCAGGAGGATATGCGTACCGATGTACCCAAGTTCACTAGCGTTCAGGCTAGGCTATAAACAAACTAGGTTACGAAGAGCAAGCTAGCCTATAACACGCATCAGAGGATTGCAACAAGGCTTACACAATCATTAACGTACACATTTTGCAGCAGTGAGGATCATTTATACGCTGACATGTTTGGAAAATCGTTGTTAATTGGATTGCGCGCCTGCAGCAAAGAAAAGCATGAAATTAAAAGGTTGACAACGACGTTGAACTATGTTGGAGAACGACGCGCATCCACCACCGCGGTCCAGGGACAGGGCAGCAGCAATAAACAGAAAACTATGGACGACTTAGACGGACCAAGCTTCATGACGTCCTTATACTGGCTTTTCGGGAAAGGGTATTTCCAGACAACACACCAAATGCAAGTAAGTAACCCATGGCGCACCACAACTGTCCTCGAAGGACCCATTAGTTCTGAAGGCGCACAATGTAATGCTTTGGATGTTACAAGCGCCGTGTAGAGTAATTCTCGTGTATATTACATGTTTATTAGCTTGTTAAATATGGCATGTCTACTCTCACAACACGCCCAATCTCCCAATAGTTGAACATACAATTATGTGTAGTCTGAGCATGTGTAATCTCAACATGATCAACATTATTCAACTAAGGGACCCTTATAAATGTATGATTTATGACGTGATTTAAAAAAAGATTAACACTCCCCCACCAAGTAGTTAATAGTCAACTATGGTGTTACTCGAAATAAGAAGAAAACAACCTCTCATCCACACTGTTCCGCATAGCTGCTCTAGGCTACCTCTATACCAGCAGAGCTATACCATCTCTATACCAGCAGAGCTATACCATCTCTATACCAGCAGAGCTATACCATCTCTATACCAGCAGAGCTATACCATCTCTATACCAGCAGAGCTATACCATCTCTATACCAGCAGAGCTATACCATCTCTATACCAGCAGAGCTATACCATCTCTATACCAGCAGAGCTATACCAGCAGAGCTATACCAGCAGAGCTATACCAGCAGAGCTATACCAGCAGAGCTATACCAGCAGAGCTATACCATCTCTATACCAGCAGAGCGCGCACTGATCAGATCGACTGATAGGGCAGCCAAAGAGAAACGATACACAGGTTCATACAAAACACCTGGCTGAATTCCTAAAGGCACTATTTATATTGATCGCTTCAAATTTGTACGTCCCCTCCCCTGGACTAAAATTAAAAAACAGTAGGCCCAACCCTTCCTCGGACTAAAATGTAAAAAAAAACATGACCCTCCCCTGTTTTCCTCCAGTGACCCCCTCCCATAAATTTGGAACGGTCCCTAATGTAGCATCGTGACCACTGGACACTATTCTTTTGGTTTTCTTGTCTAAAAAATGTAGATTGATTCTGACACAAGACTGAGTGCATTTTCGATTCGAGATACATGATTGAAAATCATTTGAGGTCAATCTGGATTATTAAACTAGGCTATTCCTTATGTATCCCTTCCACTTCCATATGCCATGAACAGTCCTGTACTCATCATAAAACCACACAGTTTACTAAGCTATATTTACCACACCGATCTCTACCCCCAGATTGAACACACCAAGATCTACGGGCCGCTGTGGATGTCAAAGTACGGCCCGCTGGTCATCGTGAACGTGGCCAGTGCTGAGTTTATAGAGCAGGTGTTGAGACAGGAGGGCCGGCATCCCATCCGCACTGACATGCCCCACTGGAGGGGCTACAGGGAGCTCCGGAACCAGGCCTACGGACCCCTCACTGAGTGAGTGAACACACAACACACTGTGGTACTTAATCACACTGTGGTCCTCACTGAGCTGAACTAGTCCAAACTACTACTGGGCCAAACCAGACAGAGCTAAGCTGTACTTCACTGTATGGTGGTCTGGAACTAATATTACTCTCAATCAATCAATCAATCAATCAATCAATCAATCAATCAATCAATCAATCAATCAATCAATCAATCAATCAATCAATCAAAGCTTTATTTGTATAGCGCATTTCATACCCAGAGGCAACACAATACTCTGAAACATTAATGAGAAATAATCTGGGTTAGAATCAGAAGCTAATGGTGTTAAAATATATGCTATATAGAATCATTCTTACCATTACCACCATGCTGTATAGAAATAGAACCATTATCAAAATGAAGAAGATATATTCTTGTCATCAAAATGTCAATGATACCAACACACCTTTTAATGATTTTAATCCATTCACATAATTATGGTCACCTCAGTGACAGTCTCCTGTCTGCTACATCTTCCCTAACCCTGTTCTACTGCTTGGTCCTATCTGTTCTGTACTTTTCTTTTATCTTTCACTGCTTGCAACTGCACACACACACACACACACACACACACACACACACACACACACACACACACACACACACACACACACACACAAGCAACTCTTAACGATTATGTTAACTGCTTAAATATAATGGAAAATCAAAAAAGCGAACGTTTAGCTACGGTGTGTCTGCTCCACCTCTCCCTCCCGATGCTCCTGGTCCGGTTCTGTCGGACCTCAGGATGGGCGCCCAGTGGCAGCGAATCCGGAGCATCCTGAACCCGCGGATGCTGAAGCCCAAGCACGTGTCCGCATACTCCAACGCCATCAACGAGGTCGTGACGGACTTCATCGACAAGCTGGCCTGTCTGAGGGCCACCAGCGGGGGCGGGGGCATGGTGAACGACCTGGCCGGGGAACTCTACAAGTTTGCTTTCGAAGGTGAGCAGAGAGGGTACTGAGGGTGTATGTCCTGGTAAACCAGAGAGGGTACTGAGGGTGTATGTCCTGGTAAACCAGAGAGGGTACTGAGGGTGTATGTCCTGGTAAACCAGACCCTATTTCTGTCTGGTTTATCAGGCTAGTGAAGGTTTGCAGTAGCACTGACAACTGGGCATGAAAGGATATAAATGCTCTGGTTCAGTGTTTTTTTCTAGAACATTGTGGTACTGGTACTGGGTGTGTACTGGTACTGGGTGTGTACTGGTACTGGTACTGGGGTGTGTGCTGGTACTGGGTGTGTACTGGTACTGGGTGTGTACTGGTACTGGTGTGTACTGGTACTGGGTGTGTGCTGGTACTGGGTGTGTACTGGTACTGGTACTGGTTGTGTACTGGTACTGGGTGTGTGCTGGTACTGGGTGTGTACTGGTACTGGTACTGGTTGTGTACTGGTACTGGGTGTGTACTGGTACTGGGTGTGTACTGGTACTGGGGTGTGTACTGGTACTGGGTGTGTACTGGTACTGGTACTGGGTGTGTACTGGTACTGGGGTGTGTGCTGGTACTGGGTGTGTACTGGTACTGGGGTGTGTACTGGTACTGGGGTGTGTGCTGGTACTGGGTGTGTGCTGGTACTGGGGTGTGTACTGGTACTGGTACTGGGTGTGTATTGGTACTGGGTGTGTATTGGTACTGGGTGTGTACTGGTACTGGGTGTGTGCTGGTACTGGGTGTGTACCGGTACTGGTACTGGGTGTGTACTGGTACTGGGGTGTGTACTGGTACTGGGTGTGTACTGGTACTGGGGTGTGTACTGGTACTGGGTGTGTGCTGGTACTGGGTGTGTACTGGTACTGGTACTGGGGTGTGTACTGGTACTGGGTGTGTACTGGTACTGGGGTGTGTACTGGTACTGGGTGTGTGCTGGTACTAGGGTGTGTACTGGTACTGGGTGTGTACTGGTACTGGTACTGGGTGTGTACTGGTACTGGTACTGGGTGTGTGCTGGTACTGGGGTGTGTACTGGTACTGGGTGTGTACTGGTACTGGGTGTGTGCTGGTACTGGTACTGGGTGTGTACTGGTACTGGTACTGGGGTGTGTACTGGTACTGGGTGTGTGCTGGTACTGGTACTGGGTGTGTACTGGTACTGGTACTGGGTGTGTACTGGTACTGGTACTGGGTGTGTGCTGGTACTGGGTGTGTACTGGTACTGGGTGTAGTGTACTGGTACTGGGTGTGTACTGGTACTGGTACTGGGTGTGTACTGGTACTGGGTGTGTACTGGGTGTGTACTGGTACTGGGTGTGTGATGGTACTGGGTGTGTGCTGGTACTGGGGTGTGTACTGGTACTGGTACTGGGTGTGTACTGGTACTGGGGTGTGTACTGGTACTGGGTGTGTACTGGTACTGGGTGTGTGCTGGTACTGGGGTGTGTACTGGTACTGGGTGTGTACTGGTACTGGGTGTGTGCTGGTACTGGGGTGTGTACTGGTACTGGGTGTGTACTGGTACTGGTACTGGGGTGTGTACTGGTACTGGGTGTAGTGTACTGGTACTGGGTGTGTACTGGTACTGGGTGTGTGCTGGTACTGGGTGTGTACTGGTACTGGTACTGGGTGTGTACTGGTACTGGGTGTGTACTGGTACTGGGTGTGTGCTGGTACTGGGTGTGTGCTGGTACTGGGGTGTGTACTGGTACTGGTACTGGGGTGTGTACTGGTACTGGGGTGTGTACTGGTACTGGGTGTGTACTGGTACTGGGTGTGTGCTGGTACTGGTACTGGGTGTGTACTGGTACTGGGGTGTGTGATGGTACTGGGTGTGTACTGGTACTGGTACTGGGTGTGTACTGGTACTGGTACTGGGTGTGTACTGGTACTGGGTGTGTACTGGTACTGGTACTGGGGTGTGTGCTGGTACTGGGTGTGTACTGGTACTGGGGTGTGTACTGGTACTGGGTGTGTACTGGTACTGGGGTGTGTACTGGTACTGGGTGTGTACTGGTACTGGGTGTGTACTGGTACTGGGTGTGTGAGGAAGCATCTGTACTGTACAGGACATGCTGGTGTCTTATCACAGTCTGTCTGTCCAGGTTGTGTAATGGTATCTTTCATCAGCCTGATAGAAGTGTTTTATCAACAATCATGTATGAACTTGACACCTTTCTTGCAGTGTGTGTCTTTGGGCTCTTGGTATTCCTGTGACTGGGGGTGAAAGTGAATGGAAGATGATGTGTAGAGTGTAACATGAAGAGTGTAGTGAATGGAAGATGATGTGTAGAGAGTAACATGAAGAGTGTAGTGAATGGAAGATGATGTGTAGAGTGTAACATGAAGAGTACCAGGGTCACGCGTGACAAACCGTCTGACCCTGAAGTGATTGCAACGCAAGGCCTTGACTGGTGATTAGATACTATTGTATATTGGGGGTTTGATCTGAGGAGAACCAGGTCAAGGGCAGGGCTGAACAACTATGACACACTTATAAAATGTCTACAGTAGCTGAATAGATTCTGAACAGATTTAGAGTGCGAGAGGACAGGTTTTTTTCTTACTTAGCCTCAGTACAGTATCAACATTCAGTTAATTGTATTGAGTTATTCACTTATGCTCTAGATATTTGAAAGAAAGGACAGGTAAACGCTGGAAACCTGTTCTCAGGTGTGTCGAAGGTGTATTTCTGGGGATGGAGTGTCAGTGCTGATCTGCGTAGACAGAGACTGACATGCCTCAGTCGTGTGTGTTGGGGGGTTGATAGACATGAGTGTGTTGGGGAGGGTTTATAGTTAGAATAGAATAGAAAATAATAGAAAATAGAAAGTTTATTTGCCATGTGTAACAAGTGCGGCTATAGGTGCATTGGAATTCTTGTAATCACTTGTCTTTCCAGTATCTTATCAGCTTATCAGTTTCTCATTCTCCCATTGTTGTTCTGCCGCATAATGCTGTTTTTCTTATCGTCATACAACATTATTCATGTTTTAAAAAAATTAAAAGCGGGTAAGATTGAAGATTCAAGATCGCTTTATACATGGTTCACACATACTAGGAATTTGACTAGGGTAAAGGCAAATGCTGTTGTAGATGACACAGGACAGGACAGGACAGGACAGGACAGGACAGGACAGGACAGGACAGGACAGGACAGGACAGGACAGGACAGGGTGCAGGACAGGACAGGACAGGACAGGACAGGACAGGGTGCAGGACAGGACAGGACAGGACAGGACAGGACAGGACAGGACAGGACAGTGCAAAGCAGTACAAAAAACACTGCAAATACCAAATACAAAAAACAGAGTGGGGTGTTGTGAGTGTGTGTTCAGTGTGTGTGCAGAGTGTATTGATAAATCCATTGATAAATCCTTTATCAAATAATGCTCTTTGCCATCAATTCGCGCTACGGTAGCATTTTTCATCACGGTAGCATAGGAGTTCAATACGTTGAGCCGTCCTCTCTCCCAACAACGTTCAATATCGTGTTTTTGGAAGGGTTGATAGTCATGTGTGTTGGGAGGGTTGATAGTCATGTGTGTTGGGGAGGGTTGATAGTCATGTGTGTTGGGGTGGGTTGATAGTCGTGTGTTGGGGAGGGTTGATAGTCATGTGTGTTGGGGAGGGTTGACAGTCATGTGTGTTGGGGAGGGTTGATAGTCATGTGTGTTGGGGAGAGTTGATAGTCATGTGTGTTGGGGAGGGTTGATAGTCA
>NC_140250.1:19916644-19971644 GCF_949987555.1 Borostomias antarcticus
TCTGCATGTATGGTTCAGCCGACACCGTAGGCTCAACCTAACCCACACCTCACCTCATCTCTAGGGTAACTAATTGTGCAACAGACTTTTCAGAAGCTTCCATAGAGCCAACCAATCAGACTATGCAACAACCTATGACAGCATCTGCAACCTTACAAAATTCACGAGTGCAAGACAAGTCTGTGACACCTCAATCCAACGTTTAAAAAAAAGTCTGATTGACATTATTTTTGTGCTCTTACTGAGCATAAACTGGCCATCAAGATCATAATACAACTTCTGACTTCTGTTCAACCAGTTTTGATGCCCTCTGCAAGAGACTCAACCAAATAAGGTGTCACATGTAGATGGGAGGAAAAATGCAAAAGAGTACTCTTCCATACTGTGACTTCTGTGACTGTCACGTGTGCCCTCTCTCTCCAGGCTGTATCCGGTGGTCCCAGGTAATGCCCGCATCACGGCTGAGAATGAGATTGTGGTGGGGGACCACCTCTTCCCCAAGAATGTGAGCTTCAAGTATCGAATATTTTGGTGTAATATGTTTTCACCCCTGCGTTGATATCCACCGTCTGTGCAACTCTACCACCGTTTCCAAGTGAGTTTTCTCTCTCTCTCTCTCTCCCACTCAGACCCTGTTCCACCTGTGTCACTACGCCGTGTCCTACGATGAGAAGGTGTTCCCGGAGCCCCACGCCTTCCTGCCCCAGCGCTGGCTCCGAGGGCAGGACAAGCACAAGCAGCACCCCTTCGGCTCCGTGCCTTTCGGCTTCGGGATCCGCGCCTGTCTGGGCCGCAGGGTGGCCGAGCTGGAGATGTACCTCATCCTGTCCAGGGTAAGAGCCTCGGAGTCGGGACGCCCTCCCACGGTGGTGTCCCGGGTCTCTGGTCAGGAGGAGCCTGTGGTCACGCACACCCGTCGCGTCATCCAGCGGTCCCGAGAAGCGCTTCGGTCTCGGTAGCATTAGCATTAGCATTAGCACATTCAGCATTGTGTAGCAGCGGTTCCATTCACAGCGTTGTTATAGTGTTCCACCTCCCCCAGTGGCGGCTGGTGGAGAACAGAAGTTACTGACCTGTAGTATCAGTCACAGGAGATTAGACTGAGATTAGAGCCGGTCATATTCCTGTGTTGACAGTGGGAAGGACAACTTGACCTTTAGCTTTAGTAGGACTCATCCTACCTAGATGCACTGTGATTATGTCCGTCTACTGGGCAAGAAGATTTAATCATTAACCTGCAGTTAGTGATGGTTGGAACATAATTAACTTTAAAACCGTTCAGAATAGGCTGCTCAATTCCACTGGGTTGAAATGTTATTTTATATATTGTGAGTCTGCGTCAGAGTCGTCTCCAGAACAAATGGAATGGGAGGGGCTTAGACCAACCGCAGGGGGCACAAAACTGCCGTCAACAACCAACACAAATTCACAATTTAAAAATAAACTTCTTTCACACACATACACACACACACACACACACACACACTGCACAAATTAATATACATGCAAGCCAAGTGTGAGGTCTCTCTCCCCCGCCCACACAGCGCATCATCAGGCGTGTCTGAAAGCCGTCATCACGCTGGGCTTCACTGCCTTCAGATGAGTGTGGTCCTGGATGTGCTGTCTAGTCCACTTCAGATGAGTGTGCTACTCTGAGAGGATGTGCTGTCTAGTCCACTTCAGATGAGTGTGGTCCTTTGAGAGGATGTGCTGTCTAGTCCACTTCTCCTCCACTGACTGGGATTGTTTTTGGATCAAATCAAAAGGTCATGATAAAGGTCATGATAAAGGTCATGATAAAGGTCATGATAAAGGTCATGATAAAGGTCATGATAAAGGTCATGATAATGCGCAAGTCAATGTGTGGGCAAGTCAGACGGCGTAACCAACGTTTAATGTTTGTTTTTTTTCCTGATTTATTTCGCACACAAAACATTTAGTGGAAAGGTTTTCAACATTAATATGAGAGAGATTAACTGGCCTGCATTTGGGGGGGGCACAATGACTCATTTGGGGGGGGCATGGCCCGCGAATCCCCCCCCCCCCCCCCCCATAGAGACAACCCTGGTCTGCGTGTCCATTGATCAAGAGAGCCTTTCAGATGAGCCTTTCTCTCTCTCTCCATCTCTCTCTTTTCTCTGTCCATCTCTCCTTACAGTTAATAAAACAATATGAAGTCCTGGCTGATCCCGCTGGTACAACAGTTAAACCAATCACAAGAACCCTTCTGGTCCCTGCCACACCAATCAACCTGCAGTTTGTTGACAGGAGAGTCGAACAAGAGGAACCAATGACAGCAGCAGGCGTTGCTGTATAAGTGTTAGTATTCATGCCGTAGTCTTCCTCATACCATGTAGTCTTCCTCATACCATGTAGTCTTCCTCATACCATGTAGTCTTCCTCATACCATGTAGTCTTCCTGTCATCACAAAGCACATGGTTGGTCCACTTGGTTCACTTTACTTCACTTCATGTTCCCATTCCTTAAAATAAATGCTGTTCAAGCAGCTCAACAGTAGGCCTATAACCTTATAAAGGTTTCCAGTATTTTGCTGTTATGTGTAAATACATTTATTTTAATTGTCAAAGACGGTTTTGCTCCAGTTTTTACAAATGCAGTTATAATTCAGAATTGAATAAAATGTTTATTTGTGATTTGTGTGACAAGCATGGGTACAGGTACGTTGGAATTCTTGTAATCGTTTGTCCTTACCGTATCTTATCAGTGCTGATCAGCTCCTCATTCCAGGCTTAGGAACTCAGCTACACATGTGAAGGTTCCCAAACTGGAAATGTACTATATTATCAGTCTAATCTACTTATCCCATTCCATCATGGATGACTATGTCTGTGTCCAATCCTTTTATCATTTTAATCACACCCTGACGGTTATGATGTTGTTAATGTTATGATTTCAACTTGGCTTTCTAAATAATCATTCATACTCTGCAAATACACTCAATTTCCCAGGCCAAGAGGAATGTAATGCAAAATAGTAGAATGAGTCCCTCTAGTGGACATGTTAAGTTGACTTGTCTAACGATTTGAAGTATGACTTGTCTAACGATTTGAAGACAAGGGACTGGCAGGTAAACATAGTTTTGTTTGCATTTGATATGCTTCTCCCTGTCTCTATAATCATCAAACCAAATTAGCCTTAACGAGTCCTCCAGGGAACACAAGCACATATAAATATTGCAAAATTGGAATATAAAAACAGACCTTATAGCTTTATGGCATGTTTTTTTGTTGTCATACTCGCTCGTATAACAAATGTATTCGGTATTCAGAATAAATGTTGCTGCTCTTGGTTTATGATGTCACTTGAGGTCATTTCCCTAGATGACATGATCAGGAATATCAGCTCAGTTAGACACAGAGATGTATCCCATTCAGACTGAGGTTGTTTTCACAGTTCAAGCTAAATGTGTCAGTCATGGCACTTTCATGCCAGTATCCACTTAAGTTGATGTGAATATTAGAAGAATTTGAACTCAGCGTGTTCACACTAGACTTCTGTTTTTAACAACCAGTGCCTTTTTTTTGTAACATGCAACCCTATGGGGAAAGGGAAAAAGTGTAATACTCGTGCAGAAAGCAATGAAAAGATGCAGAAAGCAGCACTGGGCTGGTTCTGACGCAGCGGCCTCTATACTAGGCTTTGTTCCATTCCCCTGTTCCCTTGGTTCAGTGCTGCTGGCCACACACCTGCAGTTCTCTGTTGGCACCACTAGAGGCAGTAGTAGTAGTCCCTCCACAGATTAGTTCTGTGTTGAACATTAATTTTCTTATGTTTATATCACCAACTTCTGGTACAAGCAGCTATGACTGATAGTGAAGTTATCACTGGCATAGCCCAAAAGAACCCTGTCACATCACGTCCCACAATGAAACTCACAATGAAACTCACAATGAAACTCACAATGAAACTCACAATAAACTCACAATGAAACTCACAATAAACTCACAATGAAACTCACAATAAACTCACAATGAAACTCACAATGAAACTCACAATGAAACTCACAATAAACTCACAATGAAACTCACAATAAACTCACAATGAAACTCACAATAAACTCACAATGAAACTCACAATGAAACTCACAATGAATGTACTGCTACTAAAGTTCAGATGATTCCTGTACCGTAAGATGATTCCTGTACCGTAAAGCTGCATTATTTCTATTTGCACTGTTTTGACATTATTCTTTGGGTGTTTTTTGTCGACCTTTGAATAAATGTGGCTTTGAAATGTTTTCTGACATCCGCAGTCTTTATGGCATATGATTGTAGTTCTGCCCACATAGACATTTACGTTACATAGGCTACACATTTAATAAGCTCACTAAATTATCTCTTTAATGTATGTAGCTTCATTTTAAGTATTCAGTGCAGTATTCATCCACATATTAGTCATGGCATGAAAATATGATTTTAGGTCAGTGTGTTCATCCAATGAGAGTCATCCATCCTGTGTTTAATGTCTTCCTTTTTTCTTCTGTACAGTAGTATAGACCTCTTAAGCTATTTAGAAAAGTACCCAATCATATGAGGGGCTAAGACATTTGGATCATATATTAAAATGATGCAGCACCCTAGACATGCTAATTTTGCTAATCTGAGAGACAATCATGGGCAGCTAGGTTTTGATTGAGTCGACAGGCTTATTGTTGGAGCAGCTATGACTCACTCTGATACTGCTGAGACCAAAAGAACTCTGTCACATTACGTCCTGGAATTCAACTCGAAATGAATGTACTGCAACTAAGCTAATTAGTTAGATTATTCCTGTGACGTTATGTGTGACAAACACACGGGTAGGAAGAGCAGGCTGGACAATTGCAACTAATGTTACCATGACTCCTGTAATGTTAGCTGTTTTGTTGATAATGCAAATTTGGCTCTGTTTATGCCCGAGAAACATAAGTTGAATCAACCGCAGCAAAATAGCTAACGTTACAGGAATCATCAGTGGAACTGCTTTAGCCACTGACAGCTACCATTAATGTTATGGAAGCTACTGCTAGAGCTCATGAGCTAACTATCACAGTCTTATTGTGCTGGATTAGCATTGGAAGCATTGGAACTGATGTGTCCAGGTGACAAGACCTTAGTGTCATTTCAGTTCTCAACTATTTCAATGTCATGGCTATCTGATTCTGTCCTACTAACCAGTCCTGATGAGAAACAAACCGGCACCAGCTCACAAACCAGGCTGGGCCTGGTCTAGTTCGAAAAAGAAAGAGAAAAAAGACAAAAAGACAAAAAAGAAACCAAGTGTGAACATGGCGTAAGAGTAAGTGAATGTAAATACAGGACACCTGTTTGAGCCTGGTCTTTATTGTGGGTTTGGTTTCTTCCGTATTCACTGAACTGCAGCCTCCGGTGAGCGCTCACTGTCCCACACCCCGAAAAAGATGAAGGGGTGGGACGGTGGGACAATACTTTGACCCCTCTATGCCTCATGCTTACACAACCCATTTGCAGAGAAGTGGAACATCATTAGCATCATGGACACAGTCATCAAACCAAACATGGTATTCATTCTTTATTAGGTTATGTACAGAGGAAACTTTTGTGTTACATCTTTCATGGAAACAGAATTACATTGTACTCGTACTGTAGTCACTGTGTTGTCAAGGCCAGTAATAGATGACATTTGTAGAGATGCTAACAACCTTTCAGAAAAAAACATATAGTGTGAACTATATTCCAACCAACCAAAGAGAAAGAGTCAATAATAAAGAGCGAACCATGAGTTTGAAACTGAATGCCTTATTCTGTTCTCTGCAGGCTAGAGTTTTCTAAATGTTTATGAGGAAAATGACTGTTTTCAGAGAAATGTCGTGGTTTAATCTGATCCTGTTAGCTATTTCTAATTATGATGATTAGCAGAAAGTATGGTTATGGGGCTCTTTAGTGGGCCTGCTTTTTTGTCCATCTATTTAATTATATGCTGGATGCTGTTGCATATATCTGAATATATTTTTTGCCATTATTTTTCCGTATACGTGTGGGACGACAGGTTCACTTGTTGTGAAGTAGGCTAACTGACGGTTCTTCCTCTAGTCTTGATGGAAGGCTTAAATCCAGGGTTAGGGGTGAATATATGAACAGCCTGTGTGATTGTACCAGTATCAGTGAGCACTGACCTGTAATCAGTGGTAACACACAGCACTGGCTCTGGGAAACCACAAGTACCATCCGACACATGAGAAAGGTGCACCTCAACAGAAAATACATGTGTCAAAAGCACAACAGTGCGCGCACGCACGCACGCACGCACGCACGCACGCACGCACGCACACACGCACACACACACACACACACACACACACACACACACACACACACACACACACACACACTCGTTATAGAGTAGTGCGAGTCACCCATCAAAGGAGTTGAGGTAATGTGGTTAGCGGGCTGAAGTGACCAGGCATTCCAGGCTGCGGGTTGTGAGTTTTAAACCAAACAAAACCTCTATTGTGCATCCAAGTGAGTTCATATGCGCTTCCATGAATGTAGCCTCCAGTCTCACACTCTTCGTCGCTGACTTCGCGCTGAGAGCGATCAGCAGTTCGGGGTAACGTGGGCCTTGAAGTCACAAATTTATAGATTCGTGGTGGAATATTAACTTAAGAGCAGTGTCTTCTATAAAACCCGAGTTGCCGCACTGCCTCCAGCCCAGTGACGAGGGACGAGGGACGGCCTTGGACGCGCGACAGATCGATCGATGCGACTAGTTTACCAACAACTGAGGAGAAAACACTGACGACATGGCAAAGGTAATGCAGGGCTTCCTTTTTAAATTGAGATGGAAATGTTGAAGGTTGGAGACTTTGGGGCTGTGAATTACCTACATTGTTTTTTCATGCGGGAAAAGTTTCCAAGTTTTTGAATCCGTGCCAAAGTTAAAACGACGTGGACTTCTGGAAGACGAGGGCGTGAAACAGAAGACTAGTTTAACTGGGTCGATGTTGATCAAATGTTTACAATTGTACGATACTCATTGGATAGAGATGTTTTCATCTGAATTCCTTTTTTGGAAATGATATAAAATGTTAGGCTAGTTGACTCTGCTGCACTCCACTAGTCTGCTTATTAGGCTACTAATATTACATATTTGTCTTATCAGATCAAGTTGCATTTCAAGCTTGAATTCAATTAATTGCCATTTCAGATAATAGTTTTCGCAATCATCTATATCCAAATTAATTGATTACTTTGATTGCTTTCTTAACTCTCTTAAAACTTGATTTCTTTCTCTGAACATATGCACAATATTCCATCCAAGTGTCAGTTGAAGACCACCAAATTGATTCAGTTCCCCCGACACAGACTTCTCTTATTACTGCCTACGTGGGTCATTTACTGTACAGAAGAACGTTTTCTATTTTGTCCAATGCAATCTGCTATTAAAATGTGATAAATGAGGAAGATTTAATCATTATTGTAGGGTAAGATAGCCTCTGAGTCGGATGTTGACTACTGCAGTGCTGTAATAGGCTATTAATTTGCCTTGTTGACACTCAAAGCCTCTTATTCATCAAAAACCGAGACCCTCTAATTGTATCCATGTGGCTGTTTTTTCTCTTGCTCTCAGAAACTATGTGGGACCAACTACCCGGTCAGCATCGCGTTCGTCGTGGTGAATGAGTTCTGTGAACGCTTCTCCTACTATGGCATGAAAGGTAGGCGACCTTAAACCAACCAAAACGCAATCTGGAGCCAGATGCCCTGACTGATATGCAAACAACACCCACCGATATGCAAACAACACCCACCGATATGCAAACAACACCCACCGATATGCAAACAACACCCACCGATATGTAAACAACACCCACCGATATGTAAACAACACCCACCGATATGCAAACAACACCCACCGTGTCAAATCCTTCGATAGAGCGTAGAGAGAGTCATTCACACAGAGAGACCATTAGGACATCTCACGGGTTCACCCCCCTGACCCCTGACCCCTGACCCTCCTCCTCACATGATCTCCGCTGTCTGTCTGACCCACTTCCCCCTCTACGTCAGACACTTCTAAAACCCGCAGATCTTCTCAACTAGATACATGAAAAACACGACAATTACTGGAATCTAACTTGACCTTTAAACCTCTGCTGCTTCCCACCTGCTTGTTGTCCTGTGTCTGTGTGAAGCCGTGCTGACCCTCTACTTCATGAACTACCTGCACTGGGACCCGGACCTGTCCACCTCCATCTACCACGCCTTCTCTAGCCTCTGCTACTTCACGCCTGTGCTCGGGGCCCTCATCGCCGACTCCTGGCTGGGAAAGTTCAAGTAAGTGAACCACCGTTTCATAGCCAGCGATGTGACATGACAGTAGGGGGACAGGCCGGCTGACCCTCGGGGTTCTGGCTGACGTGTGTCTCCATGCGCAGGACCATCATCTACCTGTCCATCGTCTACGTCATCGGTCACGTGGTCAAGTCTGTGGGCGCCATCCCCATGGTGGGAGACAACACCACGCACATGTAAGTAGGCCCACACACCGATTAACCTGACGCTGACGCTAAGGTGACGCTTTCTATATTTTGGCCACGCAGTGACACATATTGCATACGGTGACGGTGACATGGCACACAACACATACATGCAACTTCATCGTCGGTGGAAATTGTTCCCTGCATTTTCCCATCCAAGCTGTCCTCCTCCAGGGGCAGCCAGGAGCAGTGGGCAGCCATCGTTCATGGCACCCGGGGGACCAAGTCCAAGTGCTCTGTCCAGGTCTTGGTCAGGGAGCGGAATGAAGAGCATCTGTTTTTCGTATTGGGTTCTTTGGGAGGAAACCCTTGCGAACACCAGGAGAATATGCACACTCTGCACAGAAAGGCCTGGAGACCTTCTTGCTGTGAGGCGACAGTACTAGGTACTAAGCCACTGTGTCGCACGTGAGCGATTTTGGGTTCAAGGACACTTCGGCACACGCCGGGAGCCGGGATCGAACCGGGGACCTTACGATCCCCAGCCGACCGCTCTACCTCCCCAGCTACATGCCGCCAAAGCGACTTACTGCATTATTGCATTTAACGTAGTAAAAGTCAGTGCACTACTACTTGCCAGAAGTCACAAGTGCATCTCCTTTCTAAAACAAGATACTAAGAGCATAATCTAGTGCTGAGGGCAAAGTGAAGAATGGCAAACTAAAAATACAATAGGTGCTTAGAAGGGAGGTAGACTTCTTGAATAGGTGAGTTTTGAACCTGCAGCGAAAGATGGGCAGCGACTCTGCTGTCCTGACGTCAGCGGGAAGTTCATTCCACCACTGTGGGGTCAGGACAGAGAAGAGCCGTGACCGTGGGGTCAGGACAGAGAAGAGCCGTGACCGTGGGGTCAGGACAGAGAAGAGCCGTGACCGTGGGGTCAGGACAGAGAAGAGCCGTGACCGTGGGGTCAGGACAGAGAAGAGCCGTGACCGTGACGATCGACCACAGGCGCCTTGGGGGCCTCCGTTCTACCATGTTTTTATACTTTACTGCACTTTATCTCCTTTAGAGCCAAACATGTTTTTGACCAACCCTGCAACATACATTCAGCATCTGTGTATGTGTGTGTGTGTGTGTGTGTGTGTTTATAGAGCGCTGTCTATGTTGGGCCTGGTCCTCATAGCTTTTGGGACAGGAGGCATCAAACCGTGTGTCGCAGCGTTTGGAGGAGACCAGTTTGACGAGGAGCATGTAAGAGATCACAACAACCCTATGTGACAAAATACGACTCATAACACAAGGAACACACACTCTCACTCCTGTCACTTCCTGTTTTGATATTTCCGATGAGTCATTGGAATGGAAAGTCCATTCAAGTATGTAAGAATGTTACCTTCAACACACAATGTTAACCCACTGTTCTTCTCTCTCACAGGTGAGTGAAAGGAGGAAGTTCTTCTCTATTTTCTACTTGTCCATAAATGCTGGAAGCCTCTTATCTACGGTCATCACACCTTTGCTGAGAGGTCAGTCAACAAAGAGTTAAAACATCCCACTGAGATCCATCACCAGTCTGCCCCAAAATCAATAAATCAACCCCAGATCGATCACCAGTCTGCCCCAAAATCAATAAATCAATCCCTGATCCATCACCAGTCTTCCCCAAAATCAATAAATCAATCCCTGATCGATCACCAGTCTGCCCCAAAATCAATCCCAGATCAATCACCAGTCTGCCCCAAAATCAATCCCAGATCGATCACCAGTCTGCTCCAAAATCAATCCCAGATCGATCACCAGTCTGCCCCAAAATCAATCCCAGATCGATCACCAGTCTGCCCCAAAATCAATCCCAGATCAATCACCAGTCTGCCCCAAAATCAATCCCAGATCGATCACCAGTCTGCCCCAAAATCAATAAATCAATCCGAGATCGATCACCAGTCTGCCCCAAAATCAATCCCAGATCCATCACTGATCTGCCCCAAAATCAATCCCAGATCCATCACTGATCTGCCCCAAGAGCAGCAGGACATTCCTGTTTACGCATGACAAATGGTCACATTAGGTTCACATTAGGTTCACAGCTCTACCTCATGTCAAGTGTCTTGTTCCAAAACAACATTTGTTTGTGCAGCTGTTTGAACAGCAAAGATGCGATGTGTGTGTGATATTACAGCAGAGATGCAATGTGTGTGTGATATTACAGCGGATGTGCAGTGCTTCGGTGGAGATTGCTACGCTCTTGCCTTTGGAGTGCCGGCTGCTTTGATGATCGTTGCTCTGGGTGAGTTTGTTTTTCCGCTTAAATCATGTTACTCTCAGCTGAGGACAATCTCCTATCTCTGCAGATGCTTTTAATCTAGGCAGGATTAACCCATTCAGCGCAGGCCTTGTGTTACTGACTTGTGTGCACAGGGATGTTAAATGTAGCCACCGCCACGGCTCACAGACGGTGAAGTTGGAAAACATGGTGTGTTTGGACTGTGCATGCTCCAGCCCAGCGCACCCACTGGACTGTGAATCCCGAGTGGATCAACAGCAGAGTGTTTCAGAGCCAGTCAGCAGAAATGAGTGGCTGGCAGGATGGAGCCATGCTAATCAAAACATCCCCAGGCAAACAAACTTTAGAGCTAGTATTGGCTTCTTTAACCGGCTATGATGTTGATTGACTTCTGAAGTAATGTCTTTGACACAGTAATGCAAATAAAACAGAGTTGCATTGTCTATGCAAACATGCTGTGAGTGAGACAGTTTTGCTTTGAGGCTAAACAAATGGCCTCGCATTCAGAGAACAGAACTCTTCCACACTCAACTGTTATCTGTCTGTATATGAGGAGTATGTAAATCCTGTTCACTCTTAACATGTATTTGATGACCAGTAGATTGCAGTTATGGCCATTTGTTAGCAAGCCGGCAGATGGAATAATACTAGCTCTCTTAAAACTGTACCTCCAGAGTGAACTGAGTGTTTAGATAAGGCTTTGATCACCACCTTGCCTTCCTTGGATCTGCTCACTCTTCTCTATGTTGTGCTTGCATGCAGTTGTCTTCATCTCTGGAAGTAGTCTGTACAAGAAGAACCCCCCTGAGGGGAATGTCTTGCTCAATGTGTGTAAGTGTATCGGGGTAAGTCTGGTTCCTCCCTGGTCAGCCTTAGCATACATATGTCCCACAGAGAGATGGGGGGGTCTGGGTTAACCAGGAATTCTTCTGCCCTCCTCCCATTTGGCAGTTTGCTATCAAGAACCGCTGGAGGAGCAGCAAGTACGATGCCAAGAGGAAGCACTGGCTGGACTGGGCTGAGGAGAAGTACTCGGTACGATGTTTACATGCAGCCATGGATGTCGTAAATGGGGGGCAGAGAAGGGGGCCCCAGCTTGGATGGCGCCCAGAGAAGTCGGGATGAATAGGGCTTTCATGGCACAAGGCAATGTATGTGTCATTAGAACAATAGTTCTTATAGTATCTGTGTTGAGATAAATACGTACCTGAAACAGAGGATTTGGGACGTGAGCGAGACATTAGTAGCCTGATACAGTCGGTATCAGAGCAGTAATAACATTAGCAACTAGCATTGATAAGCACCCTTCCCACTACAGCCAATGAGGTCACTACAACAGACCACAGCCAGAGCCCTCCAGGGTTTGCTCATTTTAATGCCATTAAATTTACAAATTTAAATGAATTTGACTCCCTTCTCATCTTGTAGCTTGAGCTGAGAGATAGTTTTAGAAATTTGGAAATCAGGCTGGCTTAGATAACATTTTTAGAACAACCTTTTTATTATTCCATAGGCGTGATCTTATCTGTCTTAGCTGGCGAGCTTGCTAACAAAATGTCTTTCCTCATGCTGTCTTCTCTTCTGTCACCATGCAGAATCGTCTGATCCAGGAGATCAAGATGACCTTGAGGGTTCTGGTTCTCTACATACCCCTGCCAATGTTCTGGGCACTCTTCGACCAGCAGGTGAGGATGGTTCTGTTCTAACCAGAACTGAAACGTTCTAACTAGAACTGTTCTAACTAGTAATAACGCTGCTAGTCAGCCAGAAGCCCCTTTCGGAACTGCGTTACTATCTGGCTGGTTTATGTTTCCTTTATATGGCTCCCTTATATTTCCATTAGCGAGATTGCTTTGTTTAGATCAGTCCTCCTTATCTGCAAAGCCAAATTCCTCAATAAAGTGTTGCAGAGAAATGTCAAAGGTACTCACAGACGGGTTCTGTAAAAAAAATACAAAAATAAACAGTAGTGGCTGATCTCGAGCGAAGAATGATAGACAGTACTCGCTATCGGCCACTGCTGGGTTTTTAGTTTTTTAGTTAAAAATTAAACATTTATCAGCAACGCAGAGTTGCTAATAAGCCCCGGCGTGGAAGACACAACCCTCCAGCGTCTGGGAGAACCTTTAACATTCCTCTGCGACACTTTATGAAGGAGTTTTGCTTTGTAGATGAGGCAGACTGACTTAAACAGGGCGATCTCGCTAATGGAAACATAAGGGACTGCGTATACCAGCCAATAGTAACGCAGTCCCTAAAGGGGCTAGTCAGCCAGATACCTATCCAGTGTTTCAGGAGTAGAGGGGCGTGTAATGCTGCTGGACAAGTTTTCGCTTCAGTGCCCGAGGTGTGATTGGTGGATTCCTCAAGTTCACCTCTGGTAAACCTTTAAACGTTCCTCCCCTCATCCAGCCCATCTCATCAAGATAAAACTCCAAACCCACTCTCCCTAATCCTACACTTCCACACCACTGTCCTCCAATAAAAGGGGACATTAAAACTAACAAGGAGAACAAAAGCCAGCCACCCTTTTCTAAATAAAGGGAATGTGAATCATTAGCCAACACCGCTTGGTTGTCCAGCAGGCCTGATGAGAAGCCAAGCACCTGTTGAATGAATACGGGCTGATTGTGAAGTGCTATGAAGTGCTCTAAAGGACACTGGGCGGTCCAGTCAGAGAGTTATGTGTAACGGCCATCTGTGCTCTTTACCAGGGTTCCCGCTGGACACTCCAAACCACCAGGATGAACATGGTCTTTGTAAGTTTTCTGTTTTTATCTATAGAGAAGCAAACCCATGTTTTTATCTATAGAGATGCAAACCCATGTTTTTATCTATAAAGAAGCAAACCCATGTTTTTATCTATAGAGATGCAAACCCATGTTTTTATCTATAGAGATGCAAACCCATGTTTTTATCTATAGAGATGCAAACCCATGTTTTTATCTATAGAGATGCGAACCCATGTCCATTTATAGCAGTGATATAAACACTGATAGGAAAGTATTCTATCATCACTACCCATCAGTGAATGATGGGGTTACGTGGAAATGACACCTCAGACAATGTGTCCTAAGAGCCTCTCCCTTAGTAATAATGACAAAGTGCGTTTCCACAACAGCTTCTTCCTCCCAAGACGTTTGTTAACTGTCTTTTTTATTTTACGTTGTGCTTTTGCACATTTGCAACTCTACTGTACGTCGGCTAGAACAGCCCTCTACATGTGTTCAGGGTGTTTCACTCTTAGTGAACCAGGAGTCTGAGTCAGTATCTGAAGAGTTGAAATGAACCGTCTGTTCTTCACAGGGGGGATCGTTAATCCTGAAGCCTGATCAAATGCAGGTACCTCCTTCTCTCTCTCTCTCTCTCTCCCTCTCTCTCTCTCCCTCCTTCTCTCTCTCTCTCCCTCCCTCTCTCTCTCCCTGGTCTTCACAATAATGATGAAACCAGTTGAATTATCTTTCTGAAAACATATTGTGACACTGGTCTGATGGTTGGACTGGTTGATATATCACAACAATGTTGTCACGTTCTCATCAGAGTCCCAAACCCTTTTATAACAGACATGATGAGATGGTATCTCACCTTTATCTCTTTACAGGCAACATTGAGAAAGAGCATTTAGACGTTTATACGTGTTTTATAAGTGTGCAGCAACAACCTTTATGATTTTATGATGTTTTCATGACTTTTTTATAGAGTCATTCAAGGGTGTGTTTGTCCCACGTCCTCCCTGTTCTCTAGATGTTAAACGCTCTTCTCATCATCCTCTTCATCCCGATCTTCGACTTCATCATCTACCCTCTCGTAGGCTTCTGTAGAATCAACCTCACGTGAGTGCACACCTGCTCTGAACGCCTGAACACACATCTGAACACAAACAGACTCGTTGGTTTTTCTGTGGATGCTAGCGCTTGCCATAACAGACCTCGTTTTTTTTTTATTTTTTATAGAGAAACATTTCTAGGAAAAGTTTGATAACAATCATGTGATGTCACAAAGCCACGCCCTGTCCCACTTTGTCAGAAGTCATGCGGTGAGGTTCTTGACGTAAGATAATAAAAACAGAATTGCAGTATATTCTGTGGTGTGTGAACCTCATACATTCCACATAGTCATCACATAGTCATAACAGAATATACTTGTGTGACTTCAGATATTGAGATATAACTTGCATGGAATGCATGATAAGAGATATCAACAACGATCTCACTGCTCATCTGCTCCTCCTTTGTGAAGCAACTTAATTTACATGAATCATTATGAGAATCCAGATAAGGGACATAGTTGATGGATTAGGAGCCCACGTGTGTGTGTGTGTGTGTGTGTGTGTGTGTGTGTGTGTGTGTGTGTGCGTGCGTGCGCGCGTGAGTGCGGGCTTGCACGCATGTGTATGAGAGAGAGAGAGAGAGAGAGAGAGAGAGTTTGTGTGTGTGTGTCTGTGTGTGAGAGAGATAGAGAGTTTGTGTGTGTGTGTCTGTGTGAGAGACAGAGAGAGAGAGAGAGAGAGAGAGAAAGAAAAAAAGTGTGTGTGTGTATGTGGTGCATGCCTGTTTGAGAGAGTCAGAGAGAGCGATGGAGAGAGAGTGTGTGTGTCTGTGAGAGAGAAAGAGAAAAAGTGTGTGCTCGTGTGTGGTCATGCATGCGTGTTTAAAAGAGAGAGAATGTGTCTTGTGTGTGTGTGAGTGTCTGTGTGTGTGGTGTGTTACGACCGGCATATGTCGCAACACAATGAGTGAGACCAACGCAAAGTTAAATGCAATAATAAGAATTTATTAACCAAAGTTACAAATAAAGTAAGTGCTCAAAAAGATAAACACAACAGAAATAAGTAGGCTGGCATTGAAACACCAACAAAATGAGTGAGTGAGTGAGAGAGAGAGAGAGAGAGAGAGAGAGAGAGAGGGAGAGAGAGAGAGAGAGAGAGAGAGAGCCAAAGGGCTGTGATCAGCTGCTTTATATAGGGCGGGGTGGCAGGTCTCCCCTATTAAGGTCAGGGGGAGAAGCCCACAGGTGCTTCTGGTCACCCAATTACTCTCAGGCCGGACCTAGCCTGAAAGTAAAGTTAGTGAAGCAACATACTGTACATGAAGCATAAATAATATTATAATAATAAAGCATACTGACATGTAACAGGTGTTAGAGAGTGCCAGAGTGTCTGATGCTGCTCCTGTCTCCTCTCCAGACCCCTGAAGAAGATGGCCGCCGGTATGATCATTGCAGCGCTGGCCTTCTGCGCCGCCGCAGTGGTGGAGTTGAACATCACGGTAAGTCTCTACATCCCAGAGACGCATGGACCAAGACTTACAAGACCATAACGCTCCAAAATACAAGGTTTACAAATGTGGTTCCCCTCTCTGACCCCGACAGAAGAGTGTGGTGGAGCCGGCGCCTCCGGGAGCGTGTCTCCTGCAGGTCTATAACCTGGCAAAGGTGGAAGTCAGGCTGAACGTCCCAGGAAGTAGCCAGCTCCAATCCATTGCGCCGTATGAGGTAAACAGTCTGTAGAAATGTAGATGTCAATTACGAGTGTATCAATCAATCAATCAATCAATCAATCAAAGCTTTATTTGTATAGCGCATTTCATACCCAGAGGCAACACAATGTGCTTTACAGAGAACAAGGGAGGTGGGCATACGACCCACTCTCTACATATTCCAGAGGGAAGCAAAAAAACAGTAATCACCCGGGGGCCAGATAAGTGAGCTGTAAAAATTCTTCCCTGATCCCTCTCAACAAGGCAATCGAGCTCCTGGAGTATGTTTGTCTACCGGCTAAGAACATTTATAAAGCAATACATTACATAAAATTACATTTCAGAGTAAGAGAGGCTAAAAAAGCATCATAGGAGATACATGGTGAATACTGGTGTGTGTTTGCTATGGCCCAGGCCTAAAGCCGGAAGTGGGCTGGTGTGTGTCTGTGTGCAGGTTCAGAGGTGGGGTAAACAGGTCCTGCACGGGGCTCCTGTAGACTTTGTAACACTTTGACGATGTGTGCTGATTACCTCCGCCCCAGCGACAGCGCAGGGCGAGAGGTAATGTTTCCGGTGGTGTGTCTGCATGCATGCGTGTGTTTGTGCGTGCGTGCGTGCGTTTGTCTGTTAGCAGAGTTAAGCATTATCAAAGAAATGTAATCCCTTCAACTCTCCACTAGGGGGAGCCAGAGTTGATAATATGCAATTTCATGCAAAAAAGTTTAAAAGGCACGCATCCAAAAGTGATGATCTCTAGGTGCTAGAACTACTGCTACTAGAACAGAAGACAGAATCCACACATGTGCTCCCATGAACATTGATTCCCACCTCAGACTGAAGAAGGGCTTGTGTCCGACACGTCACCCTGAGGTGGGAATCAATGTTCCTGGGAGCATATCTAGTGTGTGGACTCAGTCTTCCATTCTCATTATGCAATTTCATGTAATCCATTGAAGTCTCCACCAGGGGGAGCTAAAGATGCTATTCTATTTGATGAGTGTTGATTCAGCGAAACAGCAGGTGTTTTGTGGAGTCCAGAAACTAGTTATGTGACAGTGGAAGATTCCCAGAGGAGGATGTTCTTATAGGAAATTTGCATAAGAAACCGGTCCTAACCGGTTTGGAAGTCTCGACTCCTGACTGTGTTGTGTTTATATTTATATAACACTCTGTCTGTTGCATTGCTACTGTACCAACCAATCTAGACCGGATATCTTTAACGTGGATTTTGTAATTGGATAAGATATTAAGATAGGTAGGGATTGTTACTTACATAATTTCCAAGAAGATTCTGGCATTCACCAATGTTCTCACATGTGGGAACTAAGAACAGAATCTACGAACTCGGAGCAGTCTTAAGGCCGTTTCAGACGAGGAGCAATATCCGCGCATTGTAATTCATTTTCAATGAGAGAGGCGAGCGGACAATAGACTGTTCGATATTTAGGTGTGTGTGTGTGGGGGGGGGCATATCCCCCAACCGGGGGGAATTTTGATCCATCATTTAAAAAAAAAAAAATCAACTGCCCTCCCTGACATTTATACTATTTTCTCTCTGCCCTCCCCCCCCCCCCCTGTGTCTGTAAATAAAACGAACTGCCCTCCCCCCACCCACAAGTTCAACCTTTTTAAATTTTATACAAAACTTTTATATTAACTAGCATAGCCAGTATTTCCTGTTTTTCGCTTGGGGGGGTCAGGTAATAATAATAATAATAATAATAATAATAATAATAATAATAATAATAATAATAATAATAATAATAATAATACATTATATTTGTAATGCACTTAACATTTGAAACCAAATCTCAGTGCTAAAAATATGAAAGAAAACGTTATATGCCCTCTCCCCATCTCAAAATAAAATACTTTTCCCTCCCCAGCACTGAAAAAAAAAAATCCCCATTGAGATCACTGGACCAGGATTACACACAAACTATCTGACTGCTTCTCATGAACCTCGGTGAAGGGGTGCATCATGGGACAATTTAGAACCCATTCAGTTTTGGCACAGAGCCACGAAATGCATTCAGAGGCAGAGGCCTGTTCTCCCTGAGAATCATTTCCAGTTGGTCAATGATACATGTGTAGGTGAAGAGAGGTCAGTTCTAGGGAAACTCACCCCAGTCTGTTTATGTGCTGCCTGTACTGACCTGTTATCTTCCAAACCCTCTAGCCAGCTTATCTAGCTGGATATCATCATGATAAGGCATATGCTAACACAAGTTGTGTGTGTGTGTGTGTGTGTGTGTGTGTTTTTGTGTGTGCGTGCGTGTGTGTCAGGACCCGGCAGGATACCAGAAGCTTTCCCTGGGGGGTCACAATAACAGTCTCACTATGGAGGTCTTCAACGCGGTCAACGACAGCAAGTATAATTGTACCCAGATGTTCAGTGAGCAGAAAGCCTACAGCCTCGTCCTCCTGCACACAGAACCTTCTGGAATCCAATGCAAACTAGTGAGTCTGCAGCTTTGACACCTTAACTTCAGTTATTGAACAGCCAGGTCATAATTCACACTACTGCTGGAACACACACACTGAGCACTATGCTGGAACATTTGGCATTCTGGGTCTGTTTTTATTCAAATTTGTACCCATTAATTAACTAATGTAATTAATCTGAATTTAGGTGACTGACCGCATTGAGAAAGATGAAAATGGAGAAGCCTATTTGAGGTAAACATGTTTCTTGCTTTTATCCAGTGACTTACTGTATCGTCCTAGGCAGGTGTAACTCACTGTACACCCTCTGTCATTGTCAGTAAAACCTTTAATAAGAGCCTGTGCCACCAAGTAAGACGACAAGTTGAGTGTGTGTTTATCCTCTGAGTGTGACGGCTTGTACAAGGCAGACATGCATCCCATCAGTCTGTCATCATTGAAATGAGTATAGTGAGTCAGCAGCGTTGAGGTGGCTGGTGTTGAATATTAACACACACCATGGCCTCTCGTCTCTAACAGGTTCATCAACACACGGACGGAGGCTGTCAACCTAACAGTGGGACACGTGGACTTCCACTTACCTGCTGGCTACAGCATATCCCCCAACCGGGTTCTGTCAAGAGGAGAGTGAGTAGGACTCATTTTTGTTGTGCATATTTGTGATGATCCATCCATCCATCCATCCATCTTAGGGCTTAGAGACACTATCCATTTACTCATAATGTTCTGCCACCATGCTCTCAAATATCCCTCCCCACCCCTTCACCTTCCGTTCCTCTCTTCTTCTCCCTTCCCCTTTCTCTCCATCCCTCTCTTTCCCTCTCCCCTCTTTCTCTCTCTCCCCCCCCCGCTCCTCTCTCTTTCTGCAGGTATCCCAATGTCGTGGTTAAGTCTGACTCCCAGGAGTTCACCATCAACTTGGGCCTGCTGGACTTCGGCGCCTCGTACACCGTCGTTCTCAAAGACGTAAGTTACGGGTTTAACCTGAACCTCCTGTTAACCACAAGACTTGTCAGCCTGTCGCACGTAAACCAGGCCAGCTATCGCCTAACCTGCAGAACAGGGTATCCCCAGAGAGACTGGTCACTCACACAGGCATGCCTCTCCAACCCTCCTCTGGTGCACTGAAGCCTGTTACCCCTGGGCAGGTCACTCTTGAAAAAAGATGCAAATCTCAATGAGCCTGTATGAATAAGGCATAAATACATGAATGAAACGCTGATGGTGGCTCTTACGGGAAAGGATGTGTGGTGTTGTTTTTGTGTTTGTTTTTCCTTCCTGTCTCCCCCTGGTGTTGGCCAGCGGTGGTGCATGTGGTTCCTGGTCCCGCCTTGTCCTCTCCTGTCAATCATCGTTGCCCTCAGTGTGTGCAGTCCTTGTGTCCCTCATTAATTTCCCACCTGTGTTCAATTATCTACCGTCCTTGTTGTCCAATCATGTGTCTCCCTGTCTCCTATAAGAGTGTCCAGTGTTCTGTGTAGGAGGAGGGGGAGGTTATGTTTGTTTGTTTCTGCCTGTAACTTTTGGTTTGTTTTACCTAGTTTGATTGTTGGTTCGTGCCCCCCTAGTCTTTTGTCGTCTTGGCCAAGGGAGCAGGGCTAGGTAAGACACCCTGGGGTCTACATGTTGCACCATGTAGGTAACCACTGTCTATAGGCCTACACATTAGGTAAGACGCGTGCGGTGCCCTTGTTGTAGCAGGTAGGTTAGGTTCTGGGAAGGTCTAGTTAGTGAGTGTGTGTGGAGTAGGTAGGTTAGGTTGTGGGCAGGTCTATTTAGTTAGAGTGTGTGTGGAGTAGGTAGGCTAGAAAGGGTAGGGAAGTTTAGGGCTGTGTTTGTGGTGTGGCACCGCCGCATGGTCTTTCTCCCTGCCCCCCTCTCCTACCCTTTGTTAGCGTCCGGAGGAGTGTTATGTTGTTTATTTTCTTCCCCCTTGTCTGGTCCATTGCGTGTTGTATACTCATGAGTTTTGTGTGGAAATGCATCCTTTTTTTATGACGGAAGGTACATTGGATTTGGACATTGGATTGTTTTGAATGCCCCACACCCAGAGTATCGTGTTGCGTTCCATCTACCAGCTGTGTGTTATACACAGACTATGTTCTTATTCACCATACCCCTTTGGTAATAACATCGTAATAAGAATGTAACAGTGGCAGTGTGTGAAACCAGTGTACAATACTCCCTCCTTCTCCCCGTCTCCAGACCGCCAATGACATCGTGAAGATGGAGGACGTCCAGGCTAACGACGTCCCCATCGGCTGGCAGATCCCCCAGTACGTCCTCATCACTGCTGGAGAGGTCATGTTCTCCATCACAGGGCTGGAGTTCTCCTACTCACAGGTCAGCGGGCTTCGGCTGTGATTCATGTCTGTGTTTCTTGTAGGAATACACACAGCGTCAAATAAGAGAGACCCACGGTAGGTTTGAAAAGCTCCCCCATGTTAATAAAGGATAAACAAATGACCAGACGACGGAAACTGAGTGTGGTGGTTGATCATTATACCCCAGGGTTGTGTGATCATTATACCCCAGGGTTGTGTGATTAAACCCCAGGGTTGTGTGATCATTATACCCCAGGGTTGTGTGATCATTATACCCCAGGGTTGTGTGATCATTATACCCCAGGGTTGTGGGATCATTAAACCCCAGGGTTGTGGGATCATTATACCCCAGGGTTGTGTGATCATTATACCCCAGGGTTGTGTGATTAAACCCCAGGGTTGTGTGATCATTATACCCCAGGGTTGTGTGATCATTATACCCCAGGGTTGTGTGATCATTATACCCCAGGGTTGTGTGATCATTATACCCCAGGGTTGTGTGATCATTATACCCCAGGGTTGTGTGATCATTAAACCCCAGGGTTGTGTGATCATTATACCCCAGGGTTGTGTGATCATTATACCCCAGGGTTGTGTGATCATTAAACCCCAGGGTTGTGGGATCATTATACCCCAGGGTTGTGGGATCATTATACCCCAGGGTTGTGGGATCATTATACCCCAGGGTTGTGTGATCATTATACCCCAGGGTTGTGTGACGTCTGCATCCCAAATGTGTGTTTGGGACTGGTCCTCCGCTCCGAGTGCACGGCTGTGTTCGTGGTCCTGTAGCTGGCCCAGTGTCAAACCTGGACCTATAACAGGAAGTTCCAGTCCCAAAGGTTCAGTTTGTTTGTCCAAAGTAACAAATGAGAATAAAAGTGTTTGTGCCTCCAGGCTCCCGCCAGTATGAAGTCAGTCCTGCAGGCGGGCTGGCTGATGACGGTGGCGTTCGGGAACATTATCGTGCCGGTCGTGGCGGCGGGGGGCCTGGTTCAGGTGGGTCATTTGAAAAGGACATTGAGACAGTTCCTATATTGCTTGCTGTTATACTGGGCCATTTCAGTCTCTCTCTCTCTTTCTATATATATATATATATATATATATATAATTAGTACACATTGAATAACAAAATCTTCAATGCAACAATTTGCTGCAAAGGTGAAAGATGAACAATGGCATGTGGTGTGTATGGGGAGGTGGTGTGTGTGTAGGTAGTAGTGGTTCTGGTGTGTGTGTGTGGGCAGTAGTGGTGCTGGGAAGGTGAGCGGACCCCTGGTTCTTGTGGACCTTTTCCAGTCTGGTGGAGGGTAACCTTGGTTATGTTATTATGGTTGGTTCTTATCCCTGTGTTCCAGTGGATGGAGTTCCTGCTGTTTGCTGGTCTGCTGGTGGCGGTGTGCATCATCTTCTCCATCATGGCGTACTTCTACACCTACGCAGACCCGGACCATCTGTTCCATAATGACGACTTCAAAAAGATCAATGACCCAGACAGTATTCATTACAACAGTTTAGAACAAAGCACCAAGATGTAGCATGGTGACTGCTTGGTGTCAGTCTAATGTAGTATTTACTTAAGAGAAAGTGATTATGGGAAAACTTTTATGTATTTTATAAATCAAGAGTATTGCGATGTGGCAGCTGGTATACCTTCCATGCTGAGTCTTAAATTAGCTTATCAGTTGCATTATGTTTGTGTGTGTGTGTGTGTGTCCTTGCATAACAACCCACAGCTAACACTCCAGCGAATACAGCCTTAAATTAACAACCGAATCAGTTCCAAGTGTAGTTTTGAAGTCTGGAATAATGCAGAATTTTACTCATAAAAATGACCCTAGTGTACTTATCCTCAATTTCTGAACGAGGCACAAACTCTAGTCAAATGTTGCTAAACGTTTTTGTTTGTAAAGCACCTGTTACCGCAAGCACTTGAAGTTAACAGGCTACATAAATCAAACCTCTTCAAAAAAGCTCGATCCGCGATGCGTCGGAGGTCTATAAACTTAACTCTGAAGAACCACAAACCGTCAGGGAAAAGTGCTGCTCATCACTGAGTATCGGTATACATCCGGCATATATTCATTGTGAGAAACTGTAAATAAATGATGTACATGTCTCTTCTTTAATGGGAATTATTCTGATGGTTTCATGCCAGGAATCGTGAAGTACAAGTACTGTAAAAAGACCATGAAAAATGGAGGAAGACACACACACTGATAAGAACAGAGGGAATAAACACAGAGGTTTAAGGATGCAACATTATTCTGTATTCTTAAATCATGCTCTACAAAAGATACAGTGCTAGCATTAACTGTTCTCTGTTCTGTTTTGTTGTTTCACTATGGTAGCACTTTATCTTTTTTATAGCATCATGAATTAAGAATACAGAACATTTTTACATCCTTTAACCTCCGTGTGGATATTCCCTTCCATTTGTTCTGATCAGTGAGCGAGTCTTCCTCCATTTTTCATTGTTACATTTTTAAGGTTCATGCACCTGATGAAAGATACCATAAGGACACTTCCACAAGAGCGCTTACAATTTAGTCATCTCTGTAAAAAGCCCAAACATGTATTAAGAGTCATGCTTGCGGTTTTAGAAAGCAAAGCACTCTTAGTGGAATATGCATGTTTATTTTTTTTTGTTCGTAGTTAAGAAAGGAAGGGCTTCCATCTATTATGAATTAAATATGCATTACAGACAGTTGAGTACCAGGGAGGGAGACATTTCATCCATCACTCTTTAGACAGTTCACAGCTCATTCATCACCAAACCACTTAGGCCTGGCATCATCACATCGTTAGAGCTGTGGCTCGTTGGGGAACGAGAACCTACATCAACATGTGACTTCTGATTGCTGGTCTCTGAGAGATTAGGGTTGCTGGTCTCAGAGAGATTAGGGTGCTGGTCTCAGAGAGATTAGGGTGCTGGTCTCAGAGAGATTAGGGTTGGACATGTGACTGTTCTGGTTGCTGGTCTCAGAGAGATTAGGGTTGGACATGTGACTGTTCTGGTTGCTGGTCTCAGAGAGATTAGGGTGCTGGTCTGAGAGAGATTAGGGTTGGACATGTGACTGTTCTGATTGCTGGTCAGAGCGATTAGGGTTGGACATGTGACTGTTCTGATTGCTGGTCTCAGAGAGATTAGGGTTGGAGCTGGTCTCAGAGAGATTAGGGTGCTGGTCTCAGAGAGATTAGGGTTGGACATGTGACTGTTCTGATTGCTGGTCAGAGCGATTAGGGTTGGACATGTGACTGTTCTGAGCGCCGGTCTCAGAGAGATTAGGGTTGGACATGTTTCATTTAGGCTGACATTTCTGCTGCACTGTTTTCTCAACAAGCAGAGAAAGTTTATGTTGGACCCCAATGATCGATTTTCTTAGACGATCTAATGACAAGTAATAGCTGATAGACAAACAAGCACTGGAGGCACATTTATTTGGTGAGACAACTATTGGTCAGACTTGGTCAGAAATGTCAACCGCCATCTCCATAGATTATAAGTCACCACATTATGATTCTTGTTCTTGGCTTTGAACCCATGGAACTGATCAAAACCGTGTTGAACACAGACGTCATCGACCCTCCATCCATCAGGGGGTTACTGGCAGCCAGGAGGGAATTCACCAGCGCCTCTCTAAACCTCCAGATCACTGCTGCGCATCCAGAGACCACCTGCATCAGTCTGTCAGCCTCAGAGACCTCCTGCATCAGTCTGTCAGCCTCAGAGACCACCTGTACCAGTCTGTCAAAGCCTCAGACCACCTGCATCAGTCTGTCAAAGCCTCAGACCACCTGCATCAGTCTGTCAAAGCCTCAGACCACCTGCACCAGAGACCACCTGCATCAGTCTGTCAACGCCTCAGAGACCACCTGCATCAGTCTGTCAAAGCCTCAGACCACCTGCACCAGTCTGTCAGAGCCTCAGAGACCACCTGCATCAGTCTGTCAGAGCCTCAGAGACCACCTGCATCAGTCTGTCAGAGCTTCAGAGACCACCTGCATCAGTCTGTCAAAGCCTCAGACCACCTGCATCAGTCTGTCAAAGCCTCAGAGACCACCTGCATCAGTCTGTCAAAGCCTCAGAGACCCCCTGCATCAGTCTGTCAAAGCCTCAGAGACCACCTGCACCAGTCTGTCAAAGCCTCGGTAAGATAAGACGGAGTTTCTAAGGACTCAAGTGCTTCAACAATGACTTGAATCAACTCCATTGATTCTCAAGTTTGAGAACAGTTGATTCACTTTAAACTGTTATTCTACAGTATAAAAACAGGAATTTATAATTTGCATAATAATGAGAGAAGTTTAAGAGGCGATGCTGTTGGGGTGCCTGCTCTGTCTTTCTAACAGGAGCTCAGTGACACGGGTGATGACATCAGGGTGCACCAGGCACTCTAATAGGTCGTTGGTGCTGATGGGGGCGTGTCCTAGGGCCTGTGCAGTGTCCCCAGACCCCTCCTCTCTGACTGGGCTTCTACATTCACCTGAAGTAGAAGCGCCTTCAGCCCCTCGCTGGTCAGGGTGAGGCCTGCTGCTCTGGGCTCCTCTGTCAGGGTGAGGCCTGCTGCTCTGGGCTCTGCTGCTCTGGGCTCCTCTGTCAGGGTGAGGCCTGCTGCTCTGGGCTCCTCTGTCAGGGTGAGGCCTGCTGCTCTGGGCTCCTCTGTCAGGGTGAGGCCTGCTGCTCTGGGCTCCTCTGTCAGGGTGAGGCCTGCTGCTCTGGGCTCGGGGGGCGGACGCACGGTCTTCCCGTGGTTCTGTCTCGCGGTCTCTCTGGCGGTGTCCCTGCGTGTCGTGTGGATGGTCCTCGTTGGGAGGGACAGGGATGAGGTGAGGTCCGAACGGGACGGTGTACGGCGTAGAGCTGCTGCTGCTCCTGGCCTGTCCATGGGAGTCCCGTTTGGCTGCTCTGGGCCCTCCTGGCTGCGGGCTCTGCTGGTCACTGCGCCGGCTCTGCTGGTCACTGCGAGGGCTCTGCTGGTCACTGCGAGGGCTCTGCTGGTCACTGCGAGGGCTCTGCTGGTCACTGCGAGGGCTCTGCTGGTCACTGCGAGGGCTCTGCTGGTCACTGCGCGGGCTCTGCTGGTCACTGCGAAGGCTCTGCTGGTCACTGCGCCGGCTCCTCTCTCTTCTCTCCAGGCAGGCCTGGACCGCCAGGGTCAGATACTGCAGGTTCTCCGTGTGGGACGGCACCTCTTCCTGCAATGAAACGTCAAAGAGTACACTTGTTTTTTTTCACCAGGTGAGTCCAAACCCCGCCCACCTGGTGTGCCAAGTGAGATAAATACAAATAAAGTTTGATTTGATTTGAAAGCGCACCGTATCAAAGGATCTCGGGGTGTGTTGGTAACCGGCTACGTTACCTCAGTGGGGTTGAGCCAGTCGTCATTGTTGTCCTTACTGGGAGTGGCCTTCAGAGCACAGACCACGGTCTTGATGAGGGCTTCGCCAACCCTCGCGTCGTCATCCACTTCCTGTGTCAAAGGGAGGAAGCCGAGGGCGTTAGTCCGCAGGGAGCGGACGCGGTGATAAAGACGAGAGTGACGGAGAGCCTTGTGTAATTGACTGTGACCTTGCAGAAGCTGCCGTTATCCGTGTGGCATCGGAGCTGATCCACTACCGGGGACGGGCGGCAGACGGGCTTTATTCAGCACACACTCCTGCCCCTGCACACTCACAAATCACCCTGACAAGAGTATCTTTACCCTGCGTCCTGTTCATTACTCAGAGCCCAGGCAGACATCACCAGGCGAACCTAGCCCTCTCTTAACATCCATCACTGGGGGGCGCAGGGGAGCTCCAGGGCAGCGGGAGGAGGGGGAGGAGCTGGGGGGCGCAGGGGAGCTCCAGGGCAGCAGGAGGAGAGGGAGAAACTGGGGGGCACAGGGGAGCTCCAGGGCAGCGGGAGTAGGGGGAGGAGAGAAGGGGGAGGAGAGGCGGAGCTTACCAGTTCGGTCCAGGTGTTGACGCTGACGGTGACAGGGTCCAGAGACTCTACATAGTGCCACCAATGCCTGGGCACGTACAGCACCTGGAGGAGGGACACCGGATGTGAAACCAGGTCAAAGGTCAATCCAATGCAATACAGCAACATTTCACTGTGATTGCACACTGTACGTTTACATGTGACCAATAAAGATCTGAATACAAATCAATCTAGGGTCGCAAAATTCCGGGAATATTTAAAGTTGGAAACTTTCCCTGGGAATTAATGGGAATAAACTGGAAATTTTGGGGTTATTTATGCCAACTGTATTTACCTTGTCATATACAGACATAAATATAAACAATTTGTTTTGTCATAAGCAGATATGCAGGCAAGCATTTCTAATACAAATTTTAAAAAATTAATGTTTTACTTTAAAACGACGTAGAACGACGGTTACGTCGTAAAAGCGGAGCTTCGCACTATACACCTCACCGCCTCACAACATAACAGCTCAAATATTCAGGTACCGCCTCACAACATAGGTTCAGGTGAGCGGGGAACAGAGCCCATCAAGGGGGGGGATAAATAGTTTACTGGAGCAGAAAGTTCAACCCAGGTCAGCGACACATCAAGTGTTGGGTATTAACCACTAGGGGGCAGTGTGTGACCTTCCCTGCAGTCTGAATATCAGGCTCAGATGAGCCATTCACAAAGTGGCTGTTGTTTTTATTAAAGCGGGCAGCTGTATTGATCCCCAGGGTCTTAATTCCTCCAGGCTTGACAAGAGGAGGGGAACGCTGCGAGCTTTGTTTGATTTGCTAAGACAGACTTATCAATAGCTGATCTGGAGATCAGCGTGTAGCAGGCAGTATCTCATCTGAGCTGACAGGTGAAATATTGCTAAGTGTCTCAGTGGTGGTGGTGGTTGTGGGTCCTACTGGGACAGCGCAGCTCCAGGGCCAGAGTAGCCAGGGCCAGAGTAGCCAGGGCCAGAGTATCCAGGGCCAGAGTAGCCAGGGCCAGAGTAGCCAGGGCCAGAGTAGCCAGGGCCAGAGCAGCCAGGGCCAGAGCAGCCAGGGCCAGAGTAGCCAGGGCCAGAGTAGCCAGGGCCAGAGTAGCCAGGGCCAGAGCAGCCAGGGCCAGAGTAGCCAGGGCCAGAGTAGCCAGGGCCAGAGTAGCCAGGGCCAGAGTAGCCAGGGCCAGAGTAGCCAGGGGACGAACCTGTGTCCGTGTCCCTTCAGACGGTGACGTGAGAGAGTGAAAGCACCTGTCCGGGCTGCAGGGTGACCACGTGGGCCCTGGCCTGTGTGAAGGCAGGGTACCTCCCCAGGTCGGGCCGGAGGACGTCCACCAGGCTGAAGACGCTGGACTCCTCGTAGGGGATCCTGCAGGGGTACAAGCTGTCCGTGTCCTCCGGGGGGAACAGGTGCCAGCGCTTCCTGGACACACGCAGCGTCTCTTTCAACATGTCATCGTTCATGGTACAGGTATGTGGATTTTTTTATAAGAAATAAACTTGACGTTGAATACAGCTGGGCTCGCTCATAGAAAAAATACAACAATGCATCAGCATGACAACAAATTTTAACAAATAAACAAATTGTATATAATATATAATAAAATCAACTATCAGGTTTCTTTTTTGGATTGATTCCAAAGTCACTACCGTATGTTATAATATCTGGGCTCCTCTGTCAGGGTGGAGGGTAATATCCCGTTGTGAGAATGCTGTGATTAGTTGAAAACACAAAGGGGCAGCTCAGCTGAGGACACGGGCTGGTACAGTAGAGATCACCTCAGTCTGAGATACTTCAACAACCAATTATGAGGAGCTAGATAGGACTGATGTTTTTCTGTGAAGGCTGTGGAGAGATAAGACCCCCCCCCCCCCCCCGACACAGGGAAACAGCCCTCGTCTCGCGGTTCAAAAGAGCCTCACCTCACCTCACCTGCCTCTCCCAAGGGGGACCTCGAGAAATTACTTTCTCTTTCACAGCCTGGCAAAACGGATCTGAATTCTTTCCCCAGGTGACTCAGCCCCTCCAGCCCCCAAGATAATAGAGAGAGGCTGTTTCCAGGGTTTCCAGGGCCTCTCTCTCTCCTCAGTCTGGAGGGGTAAATGGCGGCCAGGCCACTGCCAGTCAAACACGTTCTGCCGATTTGCAGCCTCCATTTCCAGTAGGGCGGGTCATACTATTTTTTTCACAAATCAACTGAGGGGGGGGGGGGTCTATTTCATGTGTTTTTTAACCAGGAATTCAAATACAGTAGGACCCCACTTATCCGAACGCAACGGGACCGAAGGTCGTTCGTATCTCTGAAATGACCGGATGACTGAAACATATGTTAAAATGCACCAAATTCAATAAGTGGTATACTTGTTTCATATAGACTCATAATAGACCGATAAATACCCATAATTACTTGTGAAAATGCATCAAAATTGCAATCAAATAGCCAACTAAACTCATACAGCCTAGCCTATAATAGGCCTACAGTAGCCTAGAATAAAAGAAAAGAATTTCCACTTGAGTGGAACTGGCAATTTTAAAATGCAAAATGATGTAGGTAAGAATGGTCCTATCCAAAAAATAAGCACAGATTTGAATTCCTGGTAGAAAAACACATAAAATAGACACCCCCCGTTAAGATATCGTTAAAATTCATTTTGGCACCTTAGTATGACCCGCCCGCCCCCCGACACCCCCTCGGCTCAAACGCTTCTGGGATCGTCTCATTCTAATCCACTGGGCAATTTCCTCAGTGAGGGGGGGGAAGATCCACTGGCACCACACAGGGCTGGATTGAAAAGGTCAAAAGGTGCGTGGTATTGTGAGGCGAGTGTGTGTGTGGTATTGTGAGGCGAGTGTGTGTGTGGTATTGTGAGGCGAGTGTGTGTGTGGTATTGTGAGGCGAGTGTGTGTGTGTTTGTGTGACTGTGCTCTAGTCCGTTAAAATCATCACCTTCCTTGCACCTGCAGTACCAGGTTACACCCATAGGAGTCCTGGTGGCAGGGGGTGTTGGCTCCCTCGGTGCCGATCCACAGCGTGCTCTCTCGTCCGCCCCGGCCCGGGTAGCCAAACTCAGACCAGAGTACATCCTGGAAGACACACACAACCACCTCACCACCTGTATAGTGTTGTGTGTTTTGTGTGGGTTTACTGAACTGAACTTATCACTCTCATCTACTCATATATAAGAAAGTGATCACTGATTGAGTAAAAAAAACAAAAAAACAATTATATATATGCAATAATCATAATGAATTAATGAGTCATAACACAAGACACAACACACACCATTTCCTAACGTGAGTAATCGTGATGAAAACCTTTTCATTTTTCAATCCTTCATTTATACTCGTAAAGGCACTGAGGTCTCCCTCATTTACAGTGACGAGTTCAACGATGATAGGGTGTGATGGTGACTGATAACACAACCCCTTTTAACACAACCCCTTTTAACTACGCTCAAATGTGACATGGATGCGTCTTCATCACTTGATCAGAGGCCTAATTGACAGTGATAGGATGACTAGCTCTGGGGAGCGAGTAGAGACCAAGATGTTTGTTGTCTGGAGGCAGTTTGTCAAACAATCTTGGCTGTCAGTCACTTCCTGTCACAGAGCCGGTGGACGGGACACTCAGAGATTCTGCCCAGAACGCTGGATAATGGACTCATTACCATATTCAGGCGGCTGTAAATGATGGACTGAACTATTATGGCTTTCAGCAACTTTTAAATGGTGCCATTCATCATTTAAAGACCTCTGTCTGCCCGTCTCTAAGGCATGAATCTGGTCAGAACCTGTGAAGAATACGAGGCCACCTACGCACATTTATTATCATTTGAGGGAAATGAAAGAATCTGGGGACAAACCGACTAGAATGGACTTTCACGTCTTGACCGGACTGAGGATCAAAGGCCGAGAAAGAAAGAAAGAAAGCATCTTTTGAAGGAATAAATCTTTGATCTAAAGTGTCTGTCACATGCCAGGAAATCATTAAAAGTTGGGAGAACGTCCGCTGAAAGCTAAATTTTGGCCCTTTTGTTAAAAAAAAAAAAAAATCAATTTAAACTTTGTCAGTTTCTCCACCTGCTGCAGTGATTAAATTAATTGATGGAGGATGGAAAAACACTTACTTGACATTGACACACTGAGAAAATTAAAATTCTGGTTAAATCAGTTCAGCTCACGAGCTCAAATAACATTTCCTAACATTTCAGAGGACCATACTCTAAGTGTGCTTTGAACAGGCCAGACAAGCCCATGCATCAGACACAGCGCTCTAATCCACTAGAGTGATCTAGGGGCAGGGCTATTGATTGTGACTTGACCACTTAAACACATCACAGAAGCGCTGTGCTGACAAAGAGGAGACAGGAGACTGATTTTTACCTTGAACAACAATGGCTGGTCTTGAAACAGCATAGCGATGTATTTGTAGTCTGCGTAGGCCCAGTACTCCTGGAGAGGATGGTCAGTGAACGGCGTGGAGCCTGACCCAGTATCTCCACTGACCCAGCACAGGAACTGGCCAAGACTAGCCTCCACATACGAGCACTGGGTTTCAAACAGGGGAGCTAAATACAGGATGAGAGAGACAGAGAGAGATGGGAGTGAGAGAGGGAGGTAGAAAGATGGATGGGAGAGAGAGAGAGAGGGGGGGGTAGAGATGGGAGAGAAAGAAAGAGAGGGGGAGGTAGAGAGAGAAAGAGAGGATGCAGAGAAGTGGGAGAGAGAAAGAGAGAGATAGAGAAGGGAGGTAGACAGAGAGGGAGAGAGAGAAAGGGAGGAAGGGGAGGAAGAGAGAGAGAGAGAGAGAGAGATTGGTGGTGGGAGGGTATGAGTCAAGAGGGACAATTATTTAAGTAATTAACCAAATCAATAAATTGATGCAACAGAACAGTGTGAGTATAATCTGAGAGCGTGGTTGATCCAGGAGCTTCTGAATGTATAATCTGAGACCTGGTTGATCCAGGAGCTTCTGAATGGAGGAGTTGTGTAAGTATAGTGTATCAGTGTGATGATAATCTGAGACCTGGTTGATACAGGGAGCTTCTGAACGGAGGAGTTGTGTAATCAATCGCCTGCGGCTGTTTAGTTTGACCTTTCTGGTTGAACAATGAGGCAGTAATGGAAATTATAATCAAATTCTATGTTAAATTACCCCTTTTGTTACCTGTTATCAGAAATTATAGTGGCTGTAAAAAATGATATATCAGTCTCATAAACTGGCTCTATGTTATGCATTTATATTAGACAGCACATTCTCAGTTGTTAACCACAGAATGATTTAAGACTTTTAAGCAGCAGATGGAAGGCAAAATAAATACAGATAAATAAAAATTGACAGCAACCCCAATGAAAGTGTAGTGCTAATGATGGCCTCTGATAGAGATGGACAGAGAAGGCTCAATGCTCTCCAGTGTTATTCTTCTCCATCTATTCTTCATGGAGGTGTTTGTTTTTTCTGTTGCAGACGTCCATTAACTAATGTAGGCTAACAGAGAGTGATTTCAACATGAAGCCAAGGGGAAAGATGAAGAACACGTTGTAGCCACGCAAGATGGATACCACTAGCCTGCTCTGAACGGCTGTGACTGAATTTCAATTAAAGGGATAATTTGGAATTTTGGAGATTGGTCATCTTTTACAAAAGAACCCGCCCCTCCCTCCTGTCAATCATGATGTAGTCCCTCCCTCCAAACATGACTGGTAGGTGTGACGAGATAGAGATCCTGATTGGTCAATACATTCGGGCGCGGTGCATTCTTTGAATCCAAAATACAGAGGCAGCGATAGACAAGGAGATCCAAGTTTATTGTCAGAGCACTTCTGTTACTGATAGCTGAAAGGATATTATGCCAATTTTACCAAATAAAGCCAAAAGCAAACTACCTATCCCACCTTTAAGACTAGTGAGATGGACAGGAGGGTTCACGACCGTTCCTCATGTAACCCATGTTAAGGGCTTTCCCAGGGCGGGACTCAAACCCACGCTCTCCTGCTTGTGAGGCGGACGTGCTAACAGTTGCGCCAATAGGGACGCCCCCCTTGGAGGGACCGTTAGCGCTAGCCTGGAAGACAGACTTTCTCACAAATAATAAAAGAAAAGGTTTTGCTATACAGTCTGAACTTCTAGCCGCCCAGAGCGTTTTCTGAAACGAGTAGTGGATCAATCAGGGACTGTGTTTGAACTGATGTTCCGTCTCCCAGTGGGGACGCGGCCCCTGATTGGTTCCTGTAGTTGATGCGTGAAAATGAAATACAGGCCGCCGGCAAAACAGTCTCCCGAAGCAACGAGCTGTAATGTTCACTTTAGTAGAATAAACACAGCCATAATTGCAATTATTGCAGAAATAGAATCAATGACAAAAATTAAACAAGAACAACAGTATACACTAGTGGAATTTCTCAGATGTTTTTCGCTGTTCTTCTGACTGGATTTGGCAAACATTTTGTTACACTGGCTGAATTAGTAGCTAAAGGGAAGTACCCCCACTCAGTGAAATTGTTCTGGGCGGATAGAAGACCAGACTGTATTGAAAAAGCTTCTTTTTTTTTTTTGCACGGACGTCTGGCTTCCAGGCCATGTTAGTGCTCCTTTGAGAAGTGAGTTTAACCAACTACCTGGGACTCACAAAGACACTGTCACTCGGTTACACTCACCCCTCTAAACTCCCTCCACACCACTGACCATCTGGGTCACGGCACCAATCTAACCCATTGAGGGCTTGCCCAGGGTGGGATTCCAACCCACTTGTGAGGCAGACGCGCTAAGAGTTGCGCTAATATGGACGTCCCCCTTGGGGGGGACTGTTTACGCTCCTGTGAGGAGGCTCATGAAGTCGTGATTTACGAGATACTACTCGCAGTTTTAACATGAACGCCCCTCTCAACGTTTTCTACACTCATGAACCACTCGGCCCCCCCAGTTCGCTTTGGAAATGGTAAATGGTAAATGGACTGCACTTATATAGTGCTTTTCCACCTTAGCGGCACTCAAAGCGCTTTACAATGGCCTCTCATTCACCCTCTACTTGATACCACTAGTCCCACTACTGGGACTCACAAGTCACTCAGTTACATCATATTCACTAGACAGGCTGCAGATATTGTGCAGAGCTGAAGATGCAGATCTTTCGCTCTCTCTTTCTCTTACTGTGTGTCTCCTGCTTTCTTCCCAGCCTGAATCGCATGGTCTTCTGACCAAGGCAGTGTGACAGGTGGTCCACCGTCCAATGGAGAACTGGCCAATCACTGGTCATATTGATGAAGACTGCAGGGCTCTGCAGGGACCCCAGGATCCTCTGCACCTCCTCTGGGCTGAAGGGCTTGGCAGACATGGCTTGACTAGCATGCAAAATGGAGAGAGAGATTTACTGTGAGTAAATCTATATGATTTACGGTAAAATTCTGATACAAAAGTCTGTAAATGATAATGGCAAGAAGTTACCCAATGAAATGTGTCTCTGTGGAATCTGAATACCCAGAAGCTCTGGTCGAACAATGTTAAATGTACAGGAGTTGTGGAATGGAATACAGTTCACTAATGTCTAGACATGCAGCTATAAGCGAATTAAAGATAGCAATTCGAAACGTTAATGCATACGACACGAATGTCTAACATACATTTCCTCACCAGGCACTGCGGAATACAAGGATCTCTTAGATCCACAAGATCTCTTAGAACTTGTAAATGAGGTCATCTACACGTGCACATAAACTTGTACCTTTCACGTCAAAGGAAGTAAACAAAGCTCACATGTAAGCTAGATACCCTTTTTTCCTACTAGGAAACTAACGCCATTCTGGCTCAACCGTGGTACGAAAACACCAACCGAATCAGTTCAAACAGGAGCCAAAATGGAGAACGAAGAAGCTCAGTTTCGAAAATAGTTACCACTTCCGCTCATGCGCAGTCATACGAATTGTAGCGATGACTTGGGCTGTTATTGTTTCTCTGAGCAGCTGATAAACATCTGTGGCTAGACAGCTTCTCATTGTGCAATTGGAAATCGAGCCACAGACTTAAATCACAGCTAGACTGAAGCAGATGCGATGGGTGCTGGACCGAGCACCGAGGAAAGAGAACCTCTTCTCCTCCCTTCCCACCCCGAGACGAACACCCAGCCCAGCAGGGTCTACGGGAGAAGATGGCTGGTTCTCAGCCTGTTCTCGTGTTTGGGGTTCATGCAGGGGATGGTGTGGAACACCTGGGGCCCCATCCAGAACTCTGCCAAGCGGGCATACGGGTTCACCAGCCATGACATCGCTGTGCTGGTTCTGTGGGGCCCGGTGGGCTTCGCTCCCTGGCTGCTCTTTATGTGGCTTATGGACAAAAAAGGTGAGTTGTTGTTCGAGGAAAGTTATGTGCTGGTCCATAGGCTATTGTGAATATATATATATATATATGTGAATTTGACTATTGAGGTGTATGCAGCTCCGTGCACAAGCGAGACAGAGTTTGTGTTTATTTGGTGTGATGACTCTCTTACAAATAATTGTTCCACGTATCATATACATTAATAAGCCTTAGCGGAATCTCTAAAGCACTGGACTTAGAAGCTAACCAATAGTGCTGGACAATGATTATCAACAATTATAAATCAGTGCACTCAATACTGATCAGAGGACTGACCTATACTGTATCCTACATTTACAGCGGTTCTGTGGGGGCATTACTACAATGCAAGTAGGCCTATAGATTGAGATTGGTCGCATACAGTCATGTTATCATCATTTTGTTCATTACATAAGACTCTAGTCCAGTTGCATCATTACATAAGACTAGTCCAGTTGTATCATTACATAAGACTAGTCCAGTTGTATCATTACATAAGACTAGTCCAGTGAAGTCTCGGATTAAACGATTGAACTATGAGCGAGTTTTAACATTAACCCATTTGGAAACCCATGTGCCCAGACGTGTCAGTCACATGCCTCCTCTTCTGTTCCTCTGACAAAAGGAACAGCGCGTTATTTCATATAGGCGTGCCTTTCCCCACACACACGCGTTTTGGGTTGCACTATGACGGTATGACACAGAGTATGTTTCAGTAATGATGTCTGCCTTGGTGGAATGTTTCTACCTCTTGGAAGTGTTGAACAGGTGAGATCCACCAAGCTTTGGAGCAACGTAGAGGAGGGAAATGTCAAATGTTTCTAGTAAAGAAACCAGTCAGAGAGCAAGTTACACAAACCAGCAGGCTTTAAAACCGCAGTTCTTCCATGTCACCTGACCTGACTGTAGCAGCCAACACCTAGAAGACAATTAGATGACAGACTGATACAATCTGACCACGCTAGGTTGGTTCACTCTAGACAAATGTACTTATTGGTCGCTTTGGATAAAAGTGTTAGCTAAATGACTGTTCCATCCTGACGATGAAAGTGTCCAGTAAGTTCCCCATCTGAGTCAGGACTTGTGACTGTATGGTTAAGGATCCTCATTATGAGTCAGGACTTGTGACTATGGTAGAGGATGGATGCACTCCTGCTGGCGCTGCTCCAGCTCAGCTCTCCATGTTGAAATGTGGCTTTTGGCTTGTGACTGTGACTTCTCTATTAGGCCTGGAATAATAGTCCAAAACCGCTGTTGATTTTCTCTGTGGCATCTGAGAGTCAATTGTGTAGATCTATATAACGGCGTATCTTTAATGGGCTTAAATTAAGCACATAAATACTGGGAATGGCAGTTTATCCAAAGAGAGGAAATCACACCTCGTCAGGCTGGTGCTGTGCATTAAATGGTAAATGGACTGCACTTGTATAGCGCTTTTCCACCTTAGCGGCACTCAAAGCACTTTACAATGTCCTCTCATTCACCCATTCACACACCAATGGCGGTAGCTGCCATGCAAGGTGCTAACCTGCTCATTGGGAGCAATTTGGGGTTAGGTGTCACCTTGCTCAAGGTGGATGTGGACAGTCGGAGCTGGGATTCGAACAGCTGACCCTTCGATCATTGAACGACCCGCTCTACCAACTGAGCTACAGCCGCCCCATTAGGTCTACATGTCTAGTGTGCTACAGGAAGCACATGGAGAGCACATTGAGGACTACCTGAACCTTTGCATACAACCGAGTGAAACAGAGTCCTCGCTAGTCCTGTAGGTAGCGAGTTTTTGGTTAAACTCACTCTCCCAGTATAAATAAGCTACCGTCCACCCGCGCCGACAAACCGCTAGCTTTTCATCGGCGTAACTCGTCAGAACGGTGTTTGCAGTGCGGGAGACGCAGGTTCAAATCCACCCCTGTGCAAGCAGAAACATATGGGTTACACATGGACATTTTTATTCCTGTGAACGGTGCGCTCCTTTGCTAACGACCAGCCCTGGATGACCAGCGTTGTCAAGGACCTTGTCAACAAGAAGAAGAGGTCCTTCAGGGACCAGAACCAGGCGGAGCTGAGGAGCGCACAGACGGAACTCGAGCTCCAGCTTGAGTTGGAGATCGAGTTCTGCGGACTCCTCAGGAGGAGAGAGAGGATGGTGGAGGAAGACCTGCAGGAGAAGAACATGAGGAAGGTCTGTGAGGGGATGAAGATCATCACGGGCTGCAAGCCGAGGAATGGCAGTTCAACAGATGGAAACATGGAGAGAGCAAGTTCAACCTCTTCTGTAACCGGTTCGACTGCCCTGTTCACCTGCCCTGTTCACCTACCCTGTTCACCTGCCCTGTTCACCTGCCCTGTTCACCTGCCCTGTTCACCTGCCCTGTTCCAGCTTGTACTGTCCAGCCATCACCCCCCCACCTCCCCCAGGCTACCAGCACAGACAATGCACTGCCCCCCCCCCCCCCCCCCCTTCTCCACATTTCACCTGTCAGCACACCAGACCAGGTCAGCCCCCCCCCACACACACATCATCAGTAGATCAGGCCAGAGGAGAGCTGGGGAGATTCACCCCAGGAAAGCCGCCGGTCCAGACGAGGTGTGCCCAAGACTACTGGTGGCCTGTGGAGCCGGGCTGGGGGAAGTCATCTTTAACCCAGCCAGCGACCTGGGAGGGTCCCCACACTGTGGACGACACCAGGCCGGTTCCATTAACATCAGAAGACCCTGGAGCAGCTGCTCTTCCCTCTCCTCAGACCCCCAGGCTCCCACGCACTGGGCCGCCTGCAGTTTGCCTATTCAGGATTCAAAATCCCTTTTATTCAAGATTCCTTTTATTTACTTACTTACTTACTTACTTACTTACCTGTACTGTAGCTTATTCTTCAATGGTGCAAGTGTGCTATATTTATACTGAGGAGTGAGTGACCATTTCAGCTCGATTACACCAACAGAATGCATTAATGGGCAGAGCCCTGTGCTCTCTGAGCACCCTTTCTAGTTATTGTTTGTATTGCAAAAATTGTATTGTGTGTATTTAATTTTGTGTCCTTATTAAGCTTCTGGCTGCCTTAATTTACTCTATAATATGTATCTATCGAGGCTGTCAGGAAGATGGGGTTGTTAAGATAAGAAAAACTTTATTGTTTAAATTTAAATGTAATGGAAATTTGTCTTTGGCACTCTGGCAACACAGTATAAAAACAGACCTTAAAAAATAATTGAAGTGCATAAAACAGACATAAAATAAATTTATAGCAGCACCAGTCTTCTCTGTCTTATGCACAAAATAAAACAATGCAATAACTCTGTCAGAAAGATGATGTGTATTCTGTATACAGGACACAGTATCACATAGGAAATTATTTGCTAATCTAGTTTTTCCCCCCAAAAATGTACACTTATCTTATTTGCACTCTCTACACTTTCTTTTAAAACGTTGAAGCTTCATACCTTGTGGTATGTTATGTAGGGCAAAGTAGACACAGACAGCTCTTTGCACCAGAAGCGAATCAAAGTATTTTGTATACAAAAGAACCGGAGGCACCACTACCTGCTTGTCTCTTTAGAGAGAGCGGAGAGCTGCTTGATTGACGGGAACGTGGAGTTCTGTTCTGAATAACTAAAGTTGTTCCGTAAAAAAGCGTATAGAAACCAACATTTGAGATGTCTTAAAGCAAGGTATTTGGCTTCTCACTCCTAATGAAGCCTACTGTTAGCCTACTAGACATACGTTTCATTACTCATCCTGTTTCCTAAGTACAGATTAGTATTTCCCCCTTGGCTATGTAACCATGGTTACTTGTTGTTGTTGTCATTGACTGGAGCATACGTGTCAGCAGGTCACCTGACTCAACAACACGTCTGCTGAGAGGAATCAGGAGAACGAGGAAGAGGAGAGAGTTCCCTGAAATGAGGATGTCTTGTGTTTGAAACTGAAAGTAGAGACGCTAGTAGCCGGAATTAGCTGGACCGCTAGTTTTGCTCAATGAGGAAGAGAAGTGTGTGTGTGTGTGTGTGTGTGTGTGTGTGTGTGTGTGCGTGTGCGTGCATAGTCCATAGTGGATGTTTGGGGGGTTTGGGGGCGTAAGTGATTTATAAAGGAACTATAACTTTTTGCCTCTGACCTCCACCTTCTCTGTCTCCCTTTCTCTCCCTCTGCCCTACCTCGACCTTTCCCCTCCCCTGACCCACCCCTCTTCCCACCTCTCTCCCCACTCCCCACCTCTCTCTCCTCCCCCTCCTCGTGTCTCTCTCCTCCCCCTCTCCTGTCTCAGGTCTGCGGGTGTCCCTGCTTCTCTCCGCCCTCTTCATGGTGCTCGGGACCGCGCTACGGAGTGTCCCCCTCGAGGACCAGGAAGTAAGACGATGGTAAGACCCGCAGCCTCAGACCTGACCTGAACATCCCAGCCGTAAAACACCTCAAGGCCCATGTGTGGTCCTCAAGGCCCATGTGTGGTCGGAGGCGCCCAACTGAACCAAGTCAGATCAAATCAGACTAGACACAGGGCCTACCCCTACATCTTCCAGAGGGAAGCAAAAAAAACAGTTTCACCCAAGGGCCGAAAAAGCTGTAAAAAATATTCCCTGACCTCTCTCAACGAGACGGATCGAGCGCGCTCCTGGAAAATGCTTTAGTCTATTGGCTAAGAACATTTACTGAGTAATAAACGTTGTAGAGTAGATAAATAGTTACAGAGATGTAACTTTGTTACAGTTGCCTACGTGGTAAGCCATTATGTGTTAGTTATCCCTGTAGTCCATAATAGGATATTTAAGTGTATCATATAATAAGACACTTAGCAGACAGGCTCCTAAAGAATGAAGAGTAAACTAGGTAGAGCCGCTAAGCAGAAGATGAGACGAGAATAAAAAGGGAGGGGGAGGTGACTTGATAGGGACAGCTCGACACATGGTGGCATGGAACTGGACACGAGGATGACGGGGCCTCTGCAGGAGCCATAGGGAGGACCTTGACCGGGAAAGGGGGGGGACTTTCCAGGACCTGGGTGTGCACATCCAAGACGAGAATGTCACGCAAAGGTGGCGCTCACCTCCTGAACTTTGCAATATGGCAGTCAGGCATGCTGGGGCAGTGTTATTGGTGGACTGTAGGGGAAGTTTGTTGAATAGAATATAAATAACATGTCTACTGGTTGGGCGTGCCGATCGTTTCCATTGATGAGATGAGGGGAGGGGCTGACTGAGCTGTGATACATGTTGTGTTCACTATCGCTAACAGGCTAAATTAGCAGGTCTCAAAGAGATAGTTTTACATCTTCAGCACACCTAATACAACACATTTATGATTCATTAAGTCATTCTGATGATGGTTTGTGCTTTTAAAGGTGTGTGTTGGTATGCCTGCTGTATTGCATTAGAGCTCAATCATAGCCTCCCAAGCTGAGTTGCCATAGATTATAATGACCTCCGCCCCAGGGATCTACAGTGTGCCATAGATTATAATGACCTCCGCCCTAGTTATAATGACCTCCGCCCTAGTTATAATGACCTCCGCCCCAGGGATCTACAGTGTGCGGACTCTTACTTTCTTTGGTACATATGCTTTTTTAGTCCAGCACCTGCCTTATTAATTATTTTGGGATGTGCGCGACCCACTTCTGATCAAGTGAGCGTAATAGCTCGTAATAGAAATAGCTTACTGCCAAGCAACACAGTGAGACCTGTTATATAGACTAGTGTCTCAACTTGCATTTAAACGATAATGTAAACTTCAAGCATTCAAAGTAAACTGCAGACACTTTCAGGTGGATGAAAATAGTGTCTGCACATTAAAATGATTGACTTCAAAGAAAACTCGCCTATAGACTATAGATTTAACATGTCATTGGCTGTATAACTCCCATCTGAAATGTACATCTTGTAAACTACTGTCTGCAGACTCTGAACCAGCCCACTCCTCCCTCCACTACTGCTCTGCTTGGCTGTTAATGGATGTGAATGGGAAGTCTTCACAAAACTAGCAACGTTTTGTAAATTGGAGAGGAAAGATGTCAAGCAGAAAGAGGAAACTACAGGTGGTGCTACAGTAACCAATTCAGAAAGCCAGGAGGAGAGCACAGCACATGAGAGGTGGGGGTGGGAGGTGGGAGGAAAGGTAGGGGGGGGGGACATGGAATTGGGAGACCTGTTGACGGAGGGGGGGGGGGGGGGGGTCTGCACTCTTGAGTGAAAGCCCCTCTAGTTCCATTTAGATTCTAGCATTTTAAGAATATTTCCAGTGTCTTCCTTTCTCTCTGCTTCTTTTATTCTCTATTATCAGCGGAAGCTTTCATTCACACGGTAGTAACCATACTTTAAATCAGCAAACAACATAAAAATATATATGGCCGTTCTAGTGTCATCATTTCAGATATGGCCAGTGTTCCTTCAGGTCTTTTCAGATTACAGAGGTGGAGGTAAGGTCGTCTCAATAATAACGGGAATATAAAAGGTAATTTCATCACCTCTCTTATTGTGTAAGTTGTCAGATGTATTTCACAGCAGGGTCCATTCAGGGGAGGAATTAGAGGATTCCACACCAGGAGGAAAATTGTATTCTGCCCCGTTGAGTTATAGAGAGCTCTCAACTATTGAATTATGGGATGTTAGGCTTTCTGATCTGGCGCTGCTCAGAGCAGGTAAAAGCTCATTGTATTTTCCCACTTCCTCTCCCTGTAGGTGCTGAGTCAGCGAAAGAGCCCCATCAGTTATTTTTATAGCGAACTAATGTAATACTCATAAAGACCAAAATCATCGAGCTTCCAGGCTGCTCTAATTTGCGGAGGGATACAGAGAAAATTTGATTTATGTTTCCTTCATTACAGAGAAAATCTCCCCCTAATACAAAGTTTAGTAGAGTTTGCTGAGAAACGCCAACTTTGATTTTACAGTTTATTTTGTACCTGAGGCACTGCGTCTCCATTGCGCCAATGCAAAGAAATAATATTTTAGAATTTGCTAATAGCTATAATTTGTCCTGTAGACTGAATCTCTGAGAACCATGACACCTGGTGTCAGTCTACATCTCCTCCTGGTGTTAGTCTACCTCTCTACCTGGTGTTAGTCTACCTCTCCTGGTGTTAGTCTACCTCTCTCTACCTGGTGTTAGTCTACATCTCTACCTGGTGTTAGTCTACCTCTCTCTACCTGGTGTTAGTCTACATCTCCTCCTGGTGTTAGTCTACCTCTCTACCTGGTGTTAGTCTACCTCTCTACCTGGTGTTAGTCTACATCTCTACCTGGTGTTAGTCTACCTCTCTACCTGGTGTTAGTCTACCTGTCTACCTGGTGTTAGTCTACCTCTCTCTACCTGGTGTTAGTCTACATCTCTACCTGGTGTTAGTCTACCTCTCTACCTGGTGTTAGTCTACCTCTCTACCTGGTGTTAGTCTACATCTCTACCTGGTGTTAGTCTACATCTCTACCTGGTGTTAGTCTACATCTCTACCTGGTGTTAGTCTACCTCTCTACCTGGTGTTAGTCTACCTCTCCTCCTGGTGTTAGTCTACATCTCTACCTGGTGTTAGTCTACCTGTCTACCTGGTGTTAGTCTACCTGTCTACCTGGTGTTAGTCTACCTCTCTCTACCTGGTGTTAGTCTACATCTCTACCTGGTGTTAGTCTACCTCTCTACCTGGTGTTAGTCTACATCTCTACCTGGTGTTAGTCTACATCTCTACCTGGTGTTAGTCTACCTCTCTACCTGGTGTTAGTCTACCTCTCTACCTGGTGTTAGTCTACATCTCTACCTGGTGTTAGTCTACATCTCTACCTGGTGTTAGTCTACCTCTCTACCTGGTGTTAGTCTACCTCTCCTCCTGGTGTTAGTCTACATCTCTACCTGGTGTTAGTCTACATCTCTACCTGGTGTTAGTCTACATCTCTACCTGGTGTTAGTCTACCTCTCCTCCTGGTGTTAGTCTACCTCTCTACCTGGTGTTAGTCTACCTCTCTACCTGGTGTTAGTCTACCTCTCTACCTGGTGTTAGTCTACATCTCTACCTGGTGTTAGTCTACCTCTCTACCTGGTGTTAGTCTACCTGTCTACCTGGTGTTAGTCTACCTCTCTCTACCTGGTGTTAGTCTACATCTCTACCTGGTGTTAGTCTACCTCTCTACCTGGTGTTAGTCTACCTCTCTACCTGGTGTTAGTCTACATCTCTACCTGGTGTTAGTCTACATCTCTACCTGGTGTTAGTCTACATCTCTACCTGGTGTTAGTCTACCTCTCTACCTGGTGTTAGTCTACCTCTCCTCCTGGTGTTAGTCTACATCTCTACCTGGTGTTAGTCTACCTGTCTACCTGGTGTTAGTCTACCTGTCTACCTGGTGTTAGTCTACCTCTCTCTACCTGGTGTTAGTCTACATCTCTACCTGGTGTTAGTCTACCTCTCTACCTGGTGTTAGTCTACATCTCTACCTGGTGTTAGTCTACATCTCTACCTGGTGTTAGTCTACCTCTCTACCTGGTGTTAGTCTACCTCTCTACCTGGTGTTAGTCTACATCTCTACCTGGTGTTAGTCTACATCTCTACCTGGTGTTAGTCTACCTCTCTACCTGGTGTTAGTCTACCTCTCCTCCTGGTGTTAGTCTACATCTCTACCTGGTGTTAGTCTACATCTCTACCTGGTGTTAGTCTACATCTCTACCTGGTGTTAGTCTACCTCTCCTCCTGGTGTTAGTCTACCTCTCTACCTGGTGTTAGTCTACCTCTCTACCTGGTGTTAGTCTACCTCTCTCTCTACCTGGTGTTAGTCTACATCTCTACCTGGTGTTAGTCTACATCTCTACCTGGTGTTAGTCTACATCTCTACCTGGTGTTAGTCTACCTCTCTACCTGGTGTTAGTCTACCTCTCTACCTGGTGTTAGTCTACATCTCTACCTGGTGTTAGTCTACATCTCTACCTGGTGTTAGTCTACCTCTCTACCTGGTGTTAGTCTACCTCTCCTCCTGGTGTTAGTCTACCTCTCCTCCTGGTGTTAGTCTACCTCTCTACCTGGTGTTAGTCTACCTCTCTACCTGGTGTTAGTCTACCTCTCTACCTGGTGTTAGTCTACCTCTCTACCTGGTGTTAGTCTACCTCTCTACCTGGTGTTAGTCTACCTCTCTCTCTACCTGGTGTTAGTCTACATCTCTACCTGGTGTTAGTCTACATCTCTACCTGGTGTTAGTCTACCTCTCTACCTGGTGTTAGTCTACCTCTCTACCTGGTGTTAGTCTACCTCTCTCTCTACCTGGTGTTAGTCTACATCTCTACCTGGTGTTAGTCTACCTCTCTACCTGGTGTTAGTCTACCTCTCTACCTGGTGTTAGTCTACCTCTCTACCTGGTGTTAGTCTACATCTCTACCTGGTGTTAGTCTACCTCTCTACCTGGTGTTAGTCTACCTCTCTCTACCTGGTGTTAGTCTACCTCTCTACCTGGTGTTAGTCTACCTCTCTACCTGGTGTTAGTCTACCTCTCTACCTGGTGTTAGTCTACATCTCTACCTGGTGTTAGTCTACCTCTCTACCTGGTGTTAGTCTACATCTCTACCTGGTGTTAGTCTACATCTCTACCTGGTGTTAGTCTACCTCTCTACCTGGTGTTAGTCTACATCTCTACCTGGTGTTAGTCTACCTCTCTACCTGGTGTTAGTCTACCTCTCTCTCTACCTGGTGTTAGTCTACATCTCTACCTGGTGTTAGTCTACCTCTCTACCTGGTGTTAGTCTACCTCTCTACCTGGTGTTAGTCTACCTCTCTACCATGTATGAGCATGACACGATCTGCATGGAGCAGAACTGACTTCGCTGAGCTCTCTATAACCTCTCTATAACCTCTCTATAACCTCTATATAACCTCTCTATAACCTCTCTATAACCTCTCTATAACCTCTCTATAACCTCTATATAACCTCTCTATAACCTCTCTATAACCTCTATATAACCTCTCTATAACCTCTATATAACCTCTCTATAACCTCTCTATAACCTCTCTATAACCTCTATGGCTGTGGCCTGCTGGGACTTTTACACTGGCTAAATAGCTGAGGACATACAGTACACTCAGCTCCCACTTTATTAGGTACGCCTGCTCGTTAACGCAAGTAGCCTCCTCCTCCAAACAGCCAATCACGTAGCTGCAGCTGAATATATAAAGCATCATGGTTTATAATGTGTTGCAAGCACCGTGAAGAGGTTGTTGTTCAACCAAACATTACAATGGGCGAGTCACATGATCTGAGAGACTTTGATTGTTGGTACCAGACATGGTGGCTCTAACTGCCCTCGTGGCGTTTTCATGCACTACGGTCTCTAGAGTTTACAGAGAATGGTGCGATAAACAAAAAAAACATCCATCGAGCGGTGGTTCTGTGGGTGAAACACCTTGTTAATGAGAGAGATCAGAGGAGAAACCTTGTTAATGAGAGAGATCAGAGGAGAAACCTTGTTAATGAGAGAGATCAGAGGAGAAACCTTGTTAATGAGAGAGATCAGAAGAGAAACCTTGTTAATGAGAGAGATCAGAGGAGAATGGCCAGAGTCGTTTAAGCTAACTAAAAGGCCACAATTGCTCAAATAACAGCTGTTTACAACTGTGTCACGCCGTCGTCCACCTTGTTGAATCCATGCCATGAAGAACTCCGGCTGTTCTGGAGGCTGAATCTGGTCCTAGAGAGGAGAGCCTGACTAGATTGGTTTATATCCGGCTCATCCGACGAGTCGCGAGTCACGTGCCGACAGACTGAGGCGTGCGACGCTGAACAAGAGAGCCCGTTGGGACAGAGAGCGCTTTACAGGAGACAGAGATATATTACAGGCCGGGAGGACGCCAGCTGCTCTGCTACCAGTATTTCCTCCGCTCATATAAAATCACATCCCGGCGTCGGTCGGACAGAAGCCCTGTGATTTGCTAGGGTTGTAATAAAGTGTTGAAACCTTAAAAGTGCACACTGGAGTATTGACTGAGCACTATATTAGATCTGACTGGCTGACTGACTGACTCCATTAATCACTAGTTCTTTATGACAAGCCTGCTCATACCGCTCCAGGGATAATCGTAGTCAAGCAGGGTTGTCCTGAGCCAAGTTTCCATCTCAGATATCGGCTGGATCATCAGGTCTAGTTGACCAGTCCCCTCATATCATGGCAACCACACTCTAAGTGTTCTTTTGTTCCTGAGCAAGCAGATCTGGTGCGTTTTATACCCTAAACTAGTCCACACATCTGGGGACAATAGACCACATCAACTGGGTCTGGATCCATCATACTGACCCCAATCAGATTCCTTGTGTTAACTGAACCTTCAAGCTCTATTAAACATGTTGGGCGCAGCAAAATTAATCTCTTCAGAGGTAGTTCCTAGAGTGACCAGCAGGTGTCACTATATGCATTGTGTGTGGGTGTGTGCAGGAGCCAAGGGAGAGGAGGGCTTTGAGATGAGGAGAGCTTTGTCTTTTTGACCTCTGCTACTGCTGTGTTCTTGTCTTCATACATCGGCCCCTTTTTTGTTAACATCTGTGTTGAAGCAACAGATCCGAGTGCTGGAGGTGGAGATGGTGACTAAGATACCGTGTGCTTAGAGGAAGAAGAGGTCGCGCTGCTCCGGTCCAGTCTGGTCGCTCCTGGCTGGAGAGTGAGGAGTTCAAGGGCATCGCCAGAGCGATAAGACATGCCCTGCCTCTAATCCCTCTCCTGCCCCCCTGCTCTGCGTAGCGCTGGTGGAAGAGAGCAGTTAGCTTGATTTAGAAGCGGAATGCCTCCTCTGACAGCCCCCTGTAGATCAGACCTGAGGTGTTTTACGGAGAAGGAAGAAAAACAATCGTTTCATGTCTGATCGGTCTTGTTTCTTTTATAGCCCGTCGTCTCGAGGGGGAACTTCGGCTCTTAGTTTCTGAGCTCTTTCATTGGTATCAAAGGGAGATTGAAGTTGAAACACCTTCCGGTTGTTGTCAGGGCAGTTCTGAGGCGTTGTTTGAGCGCGCGTGTGCGTGTGTGCGACTGCGCACGCGCGCGTGTTGTAAGAGAGACGGCATTGTTGTCGGCGCTGATTAGGCAGAGCCACGATGGGGACGGCTGCTCCAATCAGCACAGAGCTCAGTCACACGATGAATACAAATCCCCCGGTGATGAGAAAGTGTCTTTTCAAAGTGTCTTATCTCTTCATCCGTCTCCCCGAGTGGCTGAACACACGGCCGTAGCCATGCCAACAGTACCAACGTGCCAACGGCACCGCCATTGTTGTTGTCGTGGCCTCATTGTCAGACACACTTCAGATAGTATCTGGGCAGGCTGACGGGGTTGATGTGCCACTTTCACACTGCCAGGCCTGTCTCTGGGCAAGGCTCTGGCGCGGAGAGAGAGAGAGAGCGAGCGATAGTGTCTCTCCCACACGGTTAATCAATACGTTTTACATTTTAGTGATGCTTTTATGTGAGCTGGTGTTGGGGTTGAGTACCCTGCTCAAAGTAGGCAACAATTGATGGGAAATGACCTGCCAAACAGACTCGCCCGGTCGTGAACCAATGACATTTCAGCTGCTCTAACCACTGGGCTACCCATCGGCCGTATACTCATCAAGATAATCATCTCCCACTCTTCCTCTTCTCTGCTCTTCCTCTTCCTTCCTCTTCCTCTTTTATTGGATGTACTGATGTTGATTAGCAGTCTCCTCATAGACTTAGTACAAGCTTGGTTACGAGTGTAATCAAGTAAGTGTAAGACGACCTACTGTAAACCGAGACAAAGTCTTGACCAGGACTAGAGTGTATCGAGACCGAGACAATACCAAGACTTTGAGGGTTTGAGACAGTCAAGACCAAGGCAGGGCGAGACTGAGACAAGACCAGGACCAGACCAGTGCTGGCCCAGACTGCATGACACACAATAAAACGTGAAACAGGCAAACCATATAGGCACTCCTCTAATTGATCTGACAAGTTAATTGTTGCATTTGAAGCAGGAAGCTTTACATGAATTAGATAACAAATACATTTGTCAATGCACAGGCAGTTGAGTGATATTCCTGCAATTGTGGTCTTGGCCGGTCTTGAAATAAAATCCCAAGTCCTCTTTTTGAAGACCGAGATCTTCAAAAAGCGGTCTCGAGACCAAGACCAGTCTCTAGTAGGGTTGCAAATTTCAAGGAATTTCATTAATCGAAAACTATTAACCTTAACAAACAATAGTTGATTAGTTGATTAATTGATAAGAATGTCCCGCGATGGACTGCACTTTGCTCGCTTCATTTTTGTGTCTGTCTTCCGCTGTGTCGTTCAAATTTCCCAGCATCCCAATTAGCCTTCACTACGTGGCGTGGCGCCCTCATGTGCAGTCAGACCTTAAATCATGATTATATTTCACGCAGCTCCCGTTGATAACGTTCATTCGTTCAAAAAAAGTTCCATTCCATTAACAAGCAATTAATTGAGTAGCTGAATCTTTACTCCAGTAAATTCTTATCGGCAATTAATCGATAGTCGATTATTAACATCCCTAGTCTCTAGTGATACAGCACTTGATTACCGGAGTCGATGATGATGTAAACATGCTTTGCATTTGGTATTGGGGTCAAGGCCCATGGGAATCCATTAAGCTGGATAAAAGCGTCTGCTAAATGACTGTAATGTAATGTAATGTAATGTAATGTAAGCCTGGAAGCAGAAAATGAGACACCCCTAGCTCAGTCTGATGTCTCCTCCTCAACCCTCAAGTCTTACCCCTCCTCAGGGGTCTGTGTCAGTACCTGGGGATCATTCTAGACTGGGCGGCTTGAAATGATTCATTCTTCTGATGATGAGATCTAGTGTTCTAGTGAAGAAGGTCAGAAGTGCAGCCGCTGTGAATTTTGCCCCAAAGCTACAATATTGAACACTATTGCAAAATAGCCACTCCATTGGGGAAATGGCCATCTATTGGAGAAAGTAGGCAGATTAGGCCTGTGTTTTAGTAGGGTTTTATTTCCATCCTATGATTTGAGAATTTACATGATTTATTTTATCTTCTTTTTATAGCTTTTTTATTGTTTTATTTTCCATCTTATTTTTCTGCTTTATGTTCATTTTATGTCTATTTTTATGTGACGCACTTTGATCTGCATTGTTTGTATGAAAGGTGGTGCTATACAAATAGTTTATTATTATTATTATTAGTTTAGCAGATGTCTGGACCAGCAGGCTCTATGGAACTGCTCATCATTATCAGCAGTGTCTCTCTTTCTGGCTTTAACTGAGGGAGATCTAATCTAACTGTATGGGAGAGGGAAGAAAAGTGAGTGGGAGAGATTCCCTAAGATACACTCTGAGATACCCTAAGATACACTCTGAGATACCCTAGATACACTTAGATACCCTAAGATATACACTGAGATACCCTAGATACACTTAGATACCCTAAGATACACTCTGAGATACCCTAGATGCACTTAAGGCAAGTCAAAGGTCATGCTATTTTCCAATGCTAGGTCACCAGCTGCTCCCCCAGACCTTGTGACATCTCAAGGAAATGTCATCGAGCTAGTCCCAAGTTACAAGTACCTCGGCTTCGTTATCGACAGCCAACTGTCTTTTAAGGCTCATATCGCCGGCCTGGTCTGTAAGCTTAAGATCAAGCTAGGTTTCTACTTTAGAAACAAGTCTTGCTTTTCCTTGGCAGATAGGAGATACCTGGTCTCTGCAACGTTTTTGCCCCTGCTTGACTGGCGACATATTGTACATGAATGCCTCTGCCCACTGTTTGCAGTCTCTTGATACTGTTTACCATTGCGCATTACGATTCATGACTGGTTGTAAACAACTCACCCACCATTGCACCCTACATGTTGACTCAGACTGGCCATCTTTGTCTTTGCGTAGGCGTTCACACTCGCTGAGCTTTATTTACTAATCTCTCTTGGGACTGGTTCCTAGCTATCTGAGCTCTCTTCTTCACAGAAGCCAGAGCCATCATGGCCTTCGCTCACATGATGTTCTGCAACTGATTTTCCCAAATGTGAAAACTGTGAAGGGCAAACAGCGTTTAAATATGCTGCCCCTGCAGACTGGAACGCCCTCCTAAAGGACTAGAAGCTCCTGACCTGATTTCATTCAGTGCCTTTAAGGAAACCCTTAAGGATCTGGAGTGTGAACGTGAAAATGTTTCTGTCCTTAAACTCATGCACTGCCTGTGCAACCCTGAAGACTTAGATCATAGTTTTTTTGTTTGTTTTGTTTTCATGAAACCTGTTTGGTTATGTGTTTCTAGTCTGCCCTCTTGGCCAGGTCACTCTTGAAAAAGAGATTCCTTTTTATCTCAATGAGTTTTATCTGGTTAAATAAAGGCTAAATAAATAAAAGAAAAATAAGGCCAATTTATACTTCATCGTACAACACTTTTGAAAGTGTCGACAGACAGATATTATGTCACTGTTGACACTTTTTTGTGTCGGACAGGGGTGTCTTGCACCCACCAAACTTTCTAATGTCGCAGAGTTACCATGGAGATGATCAGACACTTCGCTGAAGTATAAATGCTAGATGTCGGTCGACACTTTTTCTATTGACAGAATTTGGTCATATGTCACTTGTCGACTGAGTATAAATTAAGCTTTAGACACCCTAAGATACACTCTGAGATACTCTAGATACACTTAGATACACTCTGAGATACTCTAGATACACTAAGATACCCTAAGATACACTGGGAGATACTGTAAGATACACTCTGAGATACTCTAGATACACTTAGATACACTTGGAGATACTCTAGATACACTTAGATACACTCTGAGATACTCTAGATACACTCTGAGATACTCTAGATACACTCTGAGATACTCTAGATACACTTAGATACACTCTGAGATACTCTAGATACACTCTGAGATACTCTAGATACACTCTGAGATACTCTAGATACACTTAGATACACTCTGAGATACCCTAGATACACTCTGAGATACTCTAGATACACTTAGATACACTTGGAGATACTCTAGATACACTTAGATACACTCTGAGATACTCTAGATACACTCTGAGATACCCTAAGATACACTCTGAGATACTCTAGATACACTTAGATACAATACACTCTGAGATACCCTAGATACACTTAGATACACTCTGAGATACTCTAGATACACTAAGATACCCTAAGATACACTGGGAGATACCCTAGATACACTAAGATACACTCTGAGATACCCTAGATACACTGATACACTTAGAGACCCTGAGATGCACTCTGAGATACTGTAAGATACACTGATACACTTAGAGTAGGTACTAGGTCTAGATGCAATAAAATCAATACAGCAACACAGTTCATAATTTTCCCCCCCGTTTATAGACCTACTGTATCGATCTTTCTAGGCTGTTATTTACAAATAAATAAACAATGAAATCAGATAATATATCAAAAACGGCAAACATAAAAGTGCTTACTTGCAACAATATAGGGGATATGATGACGATAAATTCCAATTTCCATTATTATCTTCCGACGCGCTACTTTAATTGCATTCCTTGGCGAGTGAAAGCGAGTGCGCCCCGGAGGTCATGTGCCCCCGCGAGGCTCCGCCCTGCTGGGGATTGCGCCCTACCAGCATGGAGTCATATTGTCAGGCAGACAAGCAAATCCAGCACACATTAGTCTCCTAGAAAATTCACCAGAATGCAGGAAATGAAGCTTTTGATGCCCCAAATTTCTGGGGGGAGGACCCCCAGAACCCCCCGCTTCAGGTACCACCTCCGCCTCATTTTCCCTGGATAGATTCACTAAGATACCCTAAGATTCAATAAGATACCCGGAGATGCACTAAGAGACAGTGCCATCAAGAAAGTGCAGGCGCGCTACAGCGGGATCCTGGTGGGAGTCTGGAAGATGGAGGGGCTGATGTGTAGGAGGGGAACACTTAACGGTTAACGGTTCCTTCAGAAGATCTACGGAGGGAGATGAGAGATATCGACACGTCCATTGATCAGACTCGGGGATCTGATTGACCTGATGACGGCTCTGCTCTGTGTCTCCTGCCACAGGCTGTTGTTCTGAACTGTGAGAGGCAGAGAGAGGAAGTAGTCCGGCTCTGAGGCACTGGGATGGTTCTCTAGACGGACCGAGCCAATTCCATCTCTCGTGTTCCAGACTTGCCTAAATTACGAAGCGTACACCATTGCTCTAATTGATGATGCCAGGGTGAGAGTCATTAAACAGATTAAGATGGTGGAAGATAATGTTGAACATCTATCTCAGATATCTCAGGCAACACACTCTGAAAGAATCTATATTTTACTCTCTCCAATGTCCCCCCCCCGCTCTCTCTCTATCTCTCTCTCTCTCTCTCTCTCTCTCTCTCTCTATCTCTCCTTCCTTACGTTCCTCCCTCTCTCTCTCTCTCTCTCTCTCTCTCTCTCCTTCCTTCCTTACGTTCCTCTCTCTCTCTCTCTCTCTCTCTCTCTCTCCTTCCTTACGTACCTCCCTCTCTGTCTCTCTCTCTCCTTCCTTCCTTACGTTCCTCCCTCTCTCTCTCTCTCTCTCTCTCTCTCTCTCTCTCCTTCCTTACGTTCCTCCCTCTCTCTCTCTCTCTCTCTCTCTCTCTCTCTCTCTCTCTCTCTCTCTCTCCTTCCTTGCGTACCCCCTCTCTGACTGCTGAGGAATCTCAGACGGTGCTGAATGAACATTGCTGTTCCTGGGCTCCTAGACAGTTCATCAATTCATTCATTCATTCATTCATCTGCTCTTCAGCCAGACTGGAGCGAGACCTCTGGACTGTTAACACACCAGACTGTCTGTCTCTGCATGTCCTCCTGTCTCTTAAGACGGGTTCACATGAAACAGCTGCAACGAGACGCTGGTTTTAGTGTGTCCTTCTCGCTGTGAAACCTTCCTTTAAGATTTGATGTGTTGAAACATGAAAACAGCGGTTGTAGAACTCTACATGTTCCAAATTAGCGGTCGGGCTGTTCTAAAACTGCTTAAAACCCACTCAGCTGTTGAATGAAGACCTGTTATTAGAGAAGCCAGAGGCGCAAGCTCTTCTCCTAGATGCACATTTAATAACAGCACCGTCCTTTACCCTCAGTAGGCTATTAATAATTACACATTGTCATCCTCTTACTTTATATCTAGCACTGAACCATAGTGTTTTTCTTCACCTGTACTTCTATGACTGCATTAATTATCTGTCATGTCTGGGCAAAATCAGTTTGTTTTTTTCATGTGTTTTGAATTTTTATGATTTGTTTTGTTTGTGTGTGTAAGCAGGATATTTTGAAAAAGAGATCTGTGTGTCAAAGTGATGAGTTGTTTTCTATTCCTCTCTGTGTCTGCAGGTTGATCCATGGGGGTCAGCTGCTTAATGGTCTGGCCGGTCCCACTATAATGAGCGCCGGACCCCTCCTCTCCACTACATGGTTCGCTCCGGACCAGAGAGCCACAGCCACCGCAGTGGCCTCATTGGTCAGCTACCTGGGCGCAGCAACGTCATTCGTGGTCGGCCCCCTGCTTGTGCCCGCCCCCAACGTCACCCAGGGGCTGGTGAACAGGGCGGTGATGTCGACAGAGGGCCACATCAGAGAGCGCGTCCAGCTGATCCTCTACGCAGGTACCTCCCCAGGCAGCACCAATCAATCCCAGATCATTTCTGGATCATGTTCCTCCTGTCGAGAGACAGAAATACAATATTGTGCGCGGAAGGTAACGCAAATACCAAACCCAAATGATATTCATGAGAAAATATGTCTGAGATTGTTCTGCTTAACTGATTCAGAAAATTAAAGCGTTTAAAGATGAAAAAAAGAATTTCCGGCAGTAACAGGTTGAGGCGATGGCGTTCTTTAATCTAGGGGGAATCCGAATTAATTTTCAAAGGGTAAAATGGACAACACCTGCGAACCGGGAGCTGAAGAGGTCACTGAGAAATTAATTGAAGTCCGAGACATTTAGAAGAGAGGATTAGATTCCTTCTGGGTGGGAAAAAAAACACCTGCAACAGAGCAGAAATCAACAAGCGTGACAAATTACTAAAATGGTCTTTTTGGTCGGGGTTGGTTGGGGGAGCGGGTAGAAGGGGGTTCTGGGACTGCAGGGTAGCTTGCAGAGTCAATGGGAATTGGCACAGAAGGCTGCCTGAGGGTCCAACAGCGCTGTGGCTCCATCGACCTGCCCTTTACGGCGAGGGAGAGGGCCAGGCCAGAGGACCGCTGGTGCTTTTTAGCACTCAGGGCTGAAGCCGAAATTCTCCCGCACCTCGTCGAGAGAGAGAGAGAGAGCGATGTGTCCTGATTTGTTGCCCATGTCAAACCAAGCCAGGGCAAGTGAGAGGGGCTAATAGATTCCTTGTTTGGAAGGTCAGGCACAATATACAAAAAGTAGTGCGGTCAGTATACAGTGAGTGTGCAGAGTGTAATGTGTGTGTGTGTGTGTGTGTGTGTGTGTGTGTGTGTGTGTGTGTGTGTGTGTGTCTATATGGTGTGTGCGGTGTGATATGAGTGCGGTGCATCCTATTATGGTGTGTGCGGTGTGATATGAGTGCGGTGCATCCTATACAGTACTAATGATAGTGTGTGTCTGTATGCCTGTGTGTGTGTGTGTGTGTGTCTCTGTGTGTGTGTCTGTGTGTGTGTGTGTCATTGTGCCCGGGCAGAGTTTGGCGCTGTGGCAGTGCTCTTCGCCGCCGTGGTGCTTTACTTCCCGTCACGCCCGCCCCTGCCGCCCAGCGTGGCCGCCGCCAACCAGAGGCTGAGCTACAGGAGCAGCATCTGCAGACTGCTGAGGT
>NC_140250.1:19976644-19991644 GCF_949987555.1 Borostomias antarcticus
GCCTTCTCCGTTCCCAGCGGGGTGATGGCCGGCTGGTCAGGAGTCCTGGACATGATCCTCACACCGGCCAGAGTCAGCCAGGTAACACACACCTCCGCACACTACACACTTCCTCACACCTCCTCACACTGGCCAGAGTCAGCCAGGTAACACACACCTCCGCACACTACACACTTCCTCACCTCCTCACACCTCCTCACACCGGCCAGAGTCAGCCAGGTAACACACACCTCCGCACACTACACACTTCCTCACCTCCTCACACCTCCTCACACCGGCCAGAGTCAGCCAGGTAACACACAACTCTGCACACTACACACTTCCTCACACCTCCTCACACTGGCCAGAGTCAGCAAGGTAACACAACCACAACTAATGCTGCATATCTAGAACCACACAGCATGCTAGGATTACTTTTCATCAACAATAAAGCTCTGTGTGCCAAGGTTTTTATAGGTCCCCCAGAAGTAATGAATAAATGAATGAATTGATGAACTCAATGCTGACGCATGCTGGAATGTGAGATGCAAAAAGAATATTTTAGAGACATCTGCAGGCAGATATATACATTGGACAGAGAGAGAGAGCGTTCGTAGAGTATTTTCAGCCAAAATGTCCTACATTTGTTTCATAAGGCATGGAAGCTTTACCAGCTCAGCATTAAAACTGCAAGCTGAACGTCCCTTCCTGGTCCTCATGTGAATGAACGAGGCTGTGCTCAGTCTAATTGTGTTTGAGGCAACCACACATCTAATGTGATTTACTTGGCTGGCATGACACAATTAACTCAACTCAACTCAGATTTGATTTATAAAGCACATTTAAAACAACCAAAGTGCTGCACAGCTCCAGAGCAACGAACAAACAGCACGCAACAGAACACTACAATACATCACACACAATAAGCAATAGAAAATACAGAACAATACAGGGGCCATCGGGTGTCCAGCTCAACCTGAGTTGTAGGCCTGGGAGAACAGGTGAGTCTTTGAAGAAGACGTAAACATCTCTATGGTCTGGGCAGACCTGATGTGCCAGGGCAGACTGTTCCCTAGCCTAGGGGCTGGGCAGACCTAATGTGCCAGGGCAGACTGCTCCAGAGCCTAGGGGCCTAGTTGGAAGAAGCTGGTTCTTTTTTTAAACTTTAATCTTTATTTGCATTTTCCATCCATACAACGACAATACAATAAAACAAAAAACATAATAAAAACTAACAATAACAGCTTATGGGTACTTCCATCAAGTCACAATGCACATCTTTTCTCTTACTCAAATATTACAATTTCAATATTAGTGGTATCATCACACTTCCTTCTATAATCCATCCATTTTTTCCATTTCCCTTCCTGCATCCTCAATGCATGCGTGAACTTCTCCATAACATAAATCTCCTCCACAACACCCAGCTCAGCATTTCCCCCTTCTCAACTATTGCACAGGAAGCTGTAATACCCCTATATGTCCATCTCTCAAAGCCCCAATCATTTACTCCTGGTTCAAATCTCTTGTCATGGGTTATCCACCTCAAGATCATTATTTCATTCTGCAATTTATACTTTCTCACCACCGTGTTCCAAATCATCAATGTGAATTTAGTTATTGGATCCAACAATCCTTCTTCCCTCCTAAATAATTCCCTATTTGTTATTAATATTTGTAACGGGCTTCCCTCTCCCTTCATTTCTGTATCCTTCCATCTACTGTAGCTGCATATTCTTTGTTACACCAACAGGTTAGAGCTCTGAGCTGTGCAACGTAGAAATAGTATTGCAGTTTCGGCACTGCCACGCCCCCTTCATCCTTGGGGAGTACAGAGTCCCATATCGGACCCTCGGTCTCCTTCCCCCCCAGATGAACCTGGATATCCATCTATCCCATTCTATTAACTGTTTCTGTGGTATCATTATTGGCAACGTTTGGAACAGACACAGTAGCCTTGGCAGTACATTCATTTTAATTATTTCTATCCTTGAGCTAAAATCCACTTGGAGTATTGACCATTTTCCTCTCTCCATCTCTCCATCTCTTTTGAGTTCCTGACTTATCAGTATGTAATTTGCTTTATATAACTTCTCCACTCCCTTTGTAACGTTCACTCCCAGATATCTAATTGTTTCTGAAGTCCACCTAATGTTGTATTTCTCTTGTGACTGGTGTCGGGATGTAGTTTATGGCCAAAATCTGAGTTTGGTGACATTGAGTTTGTATCCTGAGTAACGTCCATATTCTTCCAGTAGAGTCATCACTGCGGGGAAAGACTCACCGGGTCGCTCTAAATAGGCGATCATGTCATCCGCAAACAGCCCTACCTTGTGTTCTCTACCCTTCACCTCCACCCCCTTAATAGCTCGGTTCTGTCAGATTGCTTGCGCCAATGTCTCTATGAATATAGCAAGAAGGGTTGGAGAGAGACTGCACCCCTGTCTAGTGGACCTTTCCAAATTAATAGCATTTGTGAGATTACCATTTACTTTTATCCTGGCTGTCGGTTCCTGATATAACGTCTTGATACATTTAACCGAGTCCTCATTAAACCCAATTTTTTCCAATACCTTATATAAATGGATCCAATTCACACTGTCGAAGGCTTTCTCCGCATCTACACTCACTAAAGTAACACTATTCTTTTTCCTCTGAGTCTCCTCCACAATGTGTAATATCCTCCTTATATTATCCAGCGTCTGTCTGCCTTTAATAAAGCCGGTCTGATCCTCGTCTATGATGTCAGTAATAAATGTCTCAAATCTTTTGGAGATTATGTAGTATACATTTTATAGTCCACATGTAGTACTGATAATGGTCTATAACTGCTACAGTGCTCTTTGTCCTTGGCTTCCTTGGGTATGGTCGTGATAACGGCCTCCCTCCATGAAGGAGGAATTCTACCCTCTGTAATTGTGTGCCTAAATGAGGCCAAAAATATAGGACTCAACTCTTGTCTGAACATCTTATAGAATTCGAAAGGGAATCCGTCACTACCAGGCGATTTATTGTTCTTCACCCTGATGATCGCCCTTTCCATTTCCTCCTCAGTAATGTCTGAAGTCAACAACTTATTCTGCTCTTCCCCTATTGATGGTAGATCTAACGTGTCCAGGAAGTCTGCCATGTCCTGTTCGTCTGCCATTGTTGGTTGTGTATATAATAACTGATAATCTTTGAAAACTCTTTCTATATCTTCTGGTTCCGTTAGTAACTCGTTGGTTTTGGGGGTCTCTCATTTTCTATATGGTGTTGAATGCTTGTTGTTCCCTAATGCGTCTGGCCAGTAATCTATTCGCCTTGGATCCTCCCTCATAATAGGGTTGTTTCACAAATCTAGCTTTCTTTTCTACTTCTGACAGTAATGTCATCAATTTTATTCTTTGTTTCTTTCACCTAAGTATCTCCGAATCATTTGTGGTTATATGTGTCCTCTTCAAATCTTTTAAATGTCCAATTTCTTTCTGGTAATTCTCTAGCCTGGCTTTCATGAGGAGCGCTGTCTGTGCAATCAATTTCCCCGTAATGACTGCCTTCAGCGCATCCCACAGAATGGTTGAATCTACCTCCGTGTTGTCATTTTCCTCTTCATACCTGTTTATATCCATTTTGATCCTTTCCCCCACCTCTTAGTTGTTCAGTACCCCCACGTTCAGTCTCCACACCGTTGTCCTCTTTCTCTTATTCAAGTTTATAGTCAGGTAGACCGCGTTGTGGTCCGATAAGTCTGCTACCCCTATCCTACAGTCCTCCACCCTATGCATATCTCCCTTCGTCATGAAGAAGTAGTCTAACCTTGAATACATTTGGTATGGGTCTGAGTACTGTGTGTAGTCTCTCTCCAAGGGATGTAGGTCTCTCCAAGCATCTATTATTCCTAGATCAACCAGTTGTGTATTCATATAGCTATTAAAGGAGTAGTAAAGGGAAAATGCATGTTTAGCCCTGTTTTAAGGTTACTTATGATCATATACAATGGTCCAGATCAAAACGTTGCCAAAACTAGTACTTTTGAGAAAGTCTGATAATTGCTCTACCACCGTTTAGGTCATACAATGGATGTGGGTGGGCACCTTGAAAAATCTTTCAAAAACATGTTAAACTCTCGATTTCAAAGACAAAAAGCTCACCGAGGGGGTAATTGGTGTCCGTCGGTGTTCTGACATCAAATTCGCCGCAAAGTATTAATCCTGTAGGGTTTTATTGATCATTTTATGGCTAATTATATGTCAGAACGCCAACTAACACCTCTACCAACTGAGCTACAGCCGCCCCCAAACTTTAATATGACTCCTTGATCAGACTAACATGCAACATAACAGTACTGGGAGAACATAGCGTCAGTGCCATAGCAGCAGCAAGATATGTGAGTGCATGTCACTGACTAAGAGAAAACACAACAACACAAAACAGCTGTAGTTAATCTCTTCAGAGCTCATAGCTTTCATTTACTTCTCTACTTCATGTGGATCTTCTTTGTTTGTTTATTTATTTTACATGACATTTGATACATTTTCTTTTGTTCTGTACAATAGTGCCAGAGCATCAAGGATAATACACTTTGATAATGACATGAAAAAACAATTAATTAAGTAAACTAACAGATAGTTTACTTAATTAATTGTTTTTTCATGTCATTATCAAATTGTATTATCCTTGATGCTCTGGCACTATTGTTCACCTGACATTCATGCCAACAAAGCATAGTGAATCGAATTTAGAGAGAGCACGCCCGAGAGTGTGTGTGTGTGTGTGTGTGTGTGTGTGTGTGTGTGTGTGTGTGTGTGTGTGTGTGTGTGTGTGTGTGTGTGTGTGTGTGAGAGAGAGAGAGAGAGAGTCTCTCTCAAACTGCTCTTTCCTCTTCCCTCTCTGGACCAGCTCATTAAAAACCAGCAGACCCTTCTGAGAACACTTTGAACTTTAGAAATCAGGCTCCCAAAATGCTCTAATTACAGTTTACAGAAATACCAAATTAATTCCCTCCTTGGATATTTGATGGCTTCTTTTCTATTTTGCGGGACCATCTCATCTCTGAGATTAACTCTGTTAAGGGTCTAATCAAACATGGTCTGTCAATGTCCACAGCTTTTTATTAGCATTGCCAGATATGTGGAGCTTGTTGGGACTGATTGAACACTTAGCAATCTGACTAACGAGATGTGCAGTCCTGCCTGCTAGCATCTGAGAGAAGGGAGAGGAGTGGGTGAGGAGAGGAGAGGAGGGGTAGAGGAGAGTAGAGGAGAGGTAGAGGAGAGGAGAGGTAGAGGAGAGGAGGTGTAGAGGAGAGTAGAGGAGAGGAGTGGGTGAGGAGAGGAGAGGAGGGGTAGAGTAGAGGAGAGGAGGGGTAGAGGAGAGTAGAGGAGAGGAGGGGTAGAGGAGAGGAGAGGAGAGGAGGGGTAGAGGAGAGTAGAGGAGAGGAGAGGAGGGGTAGAGGAGAGGAGAGGAGAGGTAGAGGAGAGGAGGGGTAGAGTAGAGGAGAGGAGGGGTAGAGGAGAGTAGAGGAGAGGAGGGGTAGAGGAGAGGAGAGGAGAGGAGGGGTAGAGGAGAGGAGAGGAGAGGAGGGGTAGAGGAGAGCGAGAGGAAGGGAGGGGGGATGCTGCACACCCTGTTCTCTGAACACATTCAAGGCTCAGAGGACATGAGATATTTTCAAGGTTACCACAGACAGACAGACAGACAGTCAGACAGACAGGCAGCCAGGTGATGACTCGTATTCTTCTCACTCTCATCACTATCTAAACCACGGGGGGGCATTATCAATTCTTCATACTCTTCTTCGAATTCCGATTGCCGTCACCGAGTTGCCTTGATTCCCTAGCTGGGCTCCAGCCCCTGAATCTGAATTTTTGAAATGCGTTTCAGGTTCTGGAAAGGCTCTCGTCCAGACTGATCTCTCGCTTGGAATGCCAACCCAGGCCAGTCAGCGTCCTTTGAATGTGTCATTTGAATTAAACTGCGCACCGTGATTGGTTAGGGGATGAACTAATCGCTGAGGACTCCTTCAGCAACGCCCACCTTCAGACTGAATAATGAGGTGAAACGAAATGTCAATTCAGTCCTAGTATAAAGCTATTGATCCCCTAATCTGAGAAAGGACTTCTGAACCACAGGATTCTCCTCAGGCTGGAAACTTAGAAGCACTTAGGACGAGAGTAGAGAGGAACAAGAGGACGGGAGATCTCATGCAGAGTGCTTCATCTCAGCCTGGAAGGTCTCTGGTCTCTCTTTCTCTCTCTCTCTCTCTCTCTCTCTCTCTCTCTCTCTCTCTCTCTCTCCCTCCCTCCCTCCCGGTCAGACAGCTCGTCTCTCACATGCCATCTGCCTCCTCACTCCTGCATGCTCTCTCTGTGTCTCTCTCCCTCTCCGCCCTCTCTGGTGTTGTTTGGAGATCGATACAGAGGCTCCGCCCCTCGGTCCCCTACCTCCAGTGCCTCCCGATTACCTCCCCCCTCCCCCTCCCCCTCCCCTCCCCCAGCACGCCCCTCCTCACCCGCCCCGGGGCTGGCTGTCTCGCGCCCCGCCACCACATCAACAACCCCTGCCTCGCCGATGTCAAAGCGCCGTATTCATCCTACTTCAGTTTCACTCACGCACAACCTCTGGGCGGAGGGGTGTGTGGGGGTCGGCCAATATCACAAGTCCATTTGTCTCTTCCCTGAAGGTGACCACTTTTTTCACCCTCTCTCCATCTCTCTTTCGCTCTCTCTCTCACACACTCTCTCTCTGTGTGCGTCATCTAGTGACTAGTCTCCCTGAGCTGGGGGCTGGGACCGGGGGCGGGCCCTATGTGTGTCTGAGGGACCTGTCTGTTCTCAGTGGGGGGTCTGAGCCAGGCTCCCAGCCCTGGACGGGGCGCTGGATGGAAGCACGTACAGCACTGTGACTCCATGATGCCATAATTAACATCGCTCAGAGCCAGAGCGTCTCATGCTGCTTTTATCAGTCATATGTAATTGCCAGGCTTATGGAGAACAGCCATTAAGAATGCGCAGAGCTGGAAGGTTTCTACTGGAGAATGACCTTGTTTTGGAGTTTAGAGGGTTTTGTTCTGCCCTAGGAGAATCACTTGTGAACTTAAGTGTTTTTTTGTTCTTCCTAGAATTTGTGAATAGCCTGAGCAGAAAACTGCTTCCTGTTGTAGAGGGGAGGTCAGGCCTTCCAGCTCCCAGTAGATGATGGTGTTTATTACCCTACATTCTCTCGTCTTCACTGTTTTTAAAACCCATAATCACAGCGTCTATCCCTTAGCTCCACAGAATTGCTATCTTAATCCAGACAGTAGCCAGGCAGAAAACAAATCAGTAATACTGTAATACAGTCGCTAGTATTGTGGGGCGGCTGTGGCTCAGTGGTAGAGCGGGTCATCCAATGATTGTAGGGTCGGCGGTTCGAATCCCGTCCACATGTCGGAAGTGTCCTTGGGCAAGACACTGAACCCCAAATTGCTCCCAATGAGCAGGTTTGCACCTTGCATGGCAGCTGCCGCCATTGGTGTGTGAATGTGTGTGTGAATGGGTGAATGAGAGGCCATTGTAAAGCGCTTTGGATAAAAGCGCTATATAAGTGCAGTCCAGTCCATTAGTATTGCACCTCCACTGCAATACAAGCGACTGTATTACTGTTTTGTTTTCTGCCTGGCTACTGTCAGAATTAAGATAGCAATGCTGTGGAGCCAATTCCTAAGGATAGACGCTGTAATTATGGGCTTTAAAAACACTGAAGACGAGAATTGAGGGTAATAAACACTCATCTACCGGGAGCTGGAAGCCATGACCTCCCCTCTACAACAGGAAGCACTTTTCTGCTTATTGACTAAACGATGAAGATTAAGCTGAGCAACAGCTTAGCATCTTTGGGTGCTTAACACACGCACAAACACACTCACACATTCACAAACACGCCATTACAGGTCGTTAGGGCGCCATCCGCGTAAGAGCGAGGTGTCATGAGGGCACGTCGTCGATAAGAACTTGAATAGTTTCACTTATTGGTGCTAAAGTCAACGTGAAAACCACACCATTGACGACGTGAGCTAGCATGTCACCATCAATGGCATGTGGTGGGTGTGAGAAATATGTTTGCATGGGCTCAGTAATAACCCTTGGTTTCTGTCAGGACGCCAGGCTTTAGATTCCAGCCTCGCGACGTTTTGTCTCGCTTCTGGTTCGGCGTGGTTTTTGTTTTTTTTCTCACGTCGGGAGATTGATGCGGAGCGAACACCTTCCTCAGCACTCAAAGAGACGTCCTCTCCCCGGTGTCAACCGCTGATTGGTGGTGTGCTTAATATCCCAGGCCCCGCTGGCGGGACGGTCCTAGGGGGTGACACGGAGAGAGAACTGCTCCGCCAACGCCGTTCCTCATCCCGATGCCGCAGTAGACCCTGGGCGCGACGTCTTCTCCATCTGTCAGACAGCCTGTGTGTGTGCGCGCGTGCCGCTGATAAATTAACACATTCGCCGGCGCACACCGGCCGTTTCCATTGACTCCCACCGCCGGCGGAATACATCCCTGCAATTTAGCGTCTTGTCGATTGACAGGTTTCTACAGACTTCAGACATCCTGTGCCCACTCCCATGTCCTCAAAGCCATGTGTAGAATGCTGAACACAATGAATAACTCTCTCTCTCTCTCTCCCCACCTCCCTCTCTCTCTGCCTCTCTCTCTCTGTCTCTCTATCTCCCTTGTCTCCCTGTCTCTCTCTCCTTCTGTCTCTCTCTATGCCCCCCCCCCCTCCCCCCCCTCTCTCAGGTGGACGCTGGGTGGATCGGGTTCTGGTCCGTTGTGGGGGGCTGTGTGTTTGGAATCGCCATGGCCAGGTAAGCAACTGTAAAACACTTCCATGCCACTGAGCCTTGTAGCGTGACCCTAACCTGACGCCCCAGATTTGAGATCTGGGAACTCTCCATTGGAAACTGTTTGGAAAATGGCAGGCACTTTCAAAAATACTTAGCAGGTGATTGGATGAACCCTCTGTCTATCACCATTTATCACGCGCCAATTCAACAGCTCCTCGCTGCCATCACACCTAAACCTGCCCAGCGTAGCTGCTTGTATTTCAAATTCCTCAGAATAAAGGCTGATTGGCAAGATTGCTTTCTGATCTGGCACAAATGGATCTCTATGGAGAGTATCCAGACTGATTTGCGAGAGAAACAGAATTTGAGCTCGCAAAATCAGGATGGTCTCACGAGGCTAGCGTTGTGAATTGAGTCCACCTATGTAGTTACAGTACAAGCCACTATCGAGGCACAATAGTTTTTAAAATTCACGGATGTATTGGTGCACGCTGAATGTTTCTCAGATTGATAGCCTGGCACAAGATATTGCTAATAATAATTTATTATAATTTTGTAAAACAATTTAATTTTACTTCTAAAGCTACCGTTTGTAATGTCTATTCAATGCTTTACTTGTCTGCCACAACAATGTAATATCTTCATTTGTGGTCTCTAACCAGCAAAAAATGATTAATTATAGATGATGTAATTAATTCAATTATTTTTTGTAATCGATTGACAGCCCTAATTCCAACCCATCTCTTTCTGAGATGCCGTCTTTTAGACCTCCTCCACCGGGCATTCGAGAGGAGACACCCAGGCCGTAGCGAGCTCTGTCCTGTCCGGGTCGGACCGCCGCGGACCCGATTAACGATCTCTCGCGGTACAGAGAGGCGTGCCGCGCGCGTGAGAGATTCTCCCCGTGACTCACGTACAACTCCCTGCTAAATGATCTGACTGGACCTGGCGAGCCGTCAGATTAGAGGATAAGTGTTTACCTCGGCGGACCCTACTCACTCTGGACCAGCGGCGTCAGATTAGAGGATAAGTGTTTACCTCGGCGGACACTACACACTCTGGACCGGCGGCGTCAGATTAAGTATGCATGGAAATATACGGCCCGCGGTTCGTAATCACTTTCCGTCTCGCCTCCATGGTCTGCCAACAAGATTAGACACTAGAAAACAATCGGGTGGCATGTCTATGGGAACAAATGGCCGTGGTCTCTGTTCCCGCACAACACCGACTGCTCATTTCCCTGCTTTTGCGAGCATTACTGTGTTACGAATAATGAATGAAAAATACAACCCTTCGATTTGCTTTAAGGAGGGCAGAGCTATTTTTTTCCTGGTGGTAGCAGGGGACTGGGATGCAGGTTTGGGTGGTGTGTCTGAAACCTCATCTCTCTCTTAATTAAATTTCTTGTTGTGAGGAGGAGGGAGAGAGGGAAGGAGGGAGGTGAGGAGGGAGAGAGGGAAGGAGGGAGGGAGAGAGGGAAGGAGGGAGGTGAGGAGGGAGAGAGGGATGGAGGGACGTGAGGAGGGAGAGAGGGAAGGAGGGAGGTGAGGAGGGAGAGAGGGAAGGAGGGAGGTGAGGAGGGAGAGAGGGAAGGAGGGAGGTGAGGAGGGAGAGAGGGAAGGAGGGAGGTGAGGAGGGAGAGAGAGAGGGATGGAGGGAGGTGAGGAGGGAGAGAGGGAAGGAGGGAGGTGAGGAGGGAGAGAGGGAAGGAGGGAGGTGAGGAGCGAGAGAGGGAGGGAAGGAGGGAGGTGAGGAGGGAGAGAGAGAGGGAAGGAGGGAGAGAGGGAAGGAGGGAGGTGAGGAGGGAGAGAGGGAAGGAGGGAGGTGAGGAGCGAGAGAGGGAGGGAAGGAGGGAGGTGAGGAGGGAGAGAGAGAGGTTAGGAGGGAGGTGAGGAGGGAGAGAGGGATGGAGGGAGGTGAGGAGGGAGAGAGGGAAGGAGGGAGGTGAGGAGGGATGGAGGGAGGTGAGGAGGGAGAGAGGGAAGGAGGGAGGTGAGGAGGGAGAGAGAGAGGGATGGAGGTGAGGAGGGAGAGAGGGAAGGAGGGAGGTGAGGAGGGAGAGAGGGAAGGAGGGAGGTGAGGAGGGAGAGAGAGAGGGATGGAGGGAAGCGAGGGAGGGGGGTGTGTTAATGTAGTGGCTGTGTCCATCCTGTTGATGAATAGACGGACGCAACGGGGACCGAACTGTGGAGTCTGCAGAATGCCGGGATTAGTAGAGGGCCCTGATGGATATATGTCTTTATCTCCAGGCCCAATCAGCACTTCCTGCCTCAGTTTTCAAAAGTTGTAATTAGGAAAATGAGTCCATAACTCTCTGTTGATCAATGAGGCTGGTCCCCGTATGAGACGGAAGGCGCTTGGAAGAGGAACGCTGGACTAATGTGTTGTTTGCTGAAGCCTCGGGGTTCCTGGCTGGTTCACCAACTACTGGCCCAGCAGAAGCTTTCCTGCCCGGCACGGCAGGAGACAGGAGCCAGGACACGGTGGGAGGCTAACTAACCAATCATTGGTCTTGTCAGCCAAGCCATGGAGCCGGTTGGCTGTCCTCTTCCATGTGGGAAATACAGCTGATACCCCAGCCAGATGCTGATTTTCTACCTCTCCTTCCTCTCTCCTCCTTTCTCTCTCTCTCTCTCTCTCTCCCACTCTCTCTCTCCCTCCCTCTCTCTCCCTCGTCCTCAGCCCTGGCCTCAACAGCGATGCCATTAGGGCTCTTTTTCCCAGGGATCCTGTGTTAATGGACTGGGTGAGTTACAGTTATGAGGCCCTCCCTGTCCCGTCCCAGCCGGTGGCCGATGCTAATGCCTGATTGTGAGTTATGACGCTCCGCCGAGCCCAGCGCTGCGTCTGAGCACAGCTCGCCACGGCCCTCAGAAAAATGGCTCCCATTATGAAACTTCTCAGCTGCAGGTGTTCTGGTCGGACTCTCTAAGTGGTTTGATCTCCTGGCGGGGGGAGGTGGTTTGATCTCCTGGCGGGGGGGAGGCGTGTCTCTCCTAGCGCTCGCTCGTCCTCACCAGGAAGCAAAAACACACAAAAAAACGGCTGCTAATATATTCGCCCGGCCAATAGATGGATGGCTCGTCACCGCGGGGTCAATTAGCGGCGGGCGCTCCGAGGTGTCGCGTGCGTCACGGACGCCTGACAAACGACGCGGCAGCTTTTAATTGTGGCCAGCAGCTTGAGACGGGGGGGGGGGGGGGGGGGCAGCATTGGCTATGGAGGGAGAGAAGGCTCATTATCCTTCATCACACTGGGTGAGATTGTGTGTGTGTGTGTGTGTGTGTGTGTGTGTGTGTGTGTGTGTGTGTGTGTGTGTGTGTGCGTGTGTGTGTTAGGGCTGCACAATAGCGTATATTGTTTCACCATCATCATTGCAGTTTGCGACAGTCACATCGCAGGAGTAATTCAACGTGAGATATTTGAGCACATTAACTCAAACACATCACGCTACAACTTTTTTTGTGCTTGATACGAAAGGAAAATTCACCGTTCTCGTTTTCCATAACTAATCTACAAGAGAAGTCTGTCTGATATGACATTTACTTCTGGTTTAAGGGTTCTTGGATACGCAGGCTCTGCATGCACAGTGAACCATCAGTCACAATTATTCTTCATTATTCAGTCATCTGGTGAACATAGCTGTATTTTTTCATATTGCAATGTAGATCGCAGAAAAAAATAATATTCCAATGTCTTTTTTTCCCCCCAATATCGTGCAGCCCTAGTGTGCGTGTGCGCGTGTGTGTGTGTGCGTGTGTGTGTGTGTGTGCGTGTGTGCGTGTGCATGTGCGCACCTCAGGTGTGATCACTAGTGTCAGCACAGCTAGTCTCTCTCAGAGAGCTCTTAGGCCAGCGACCTGGGCAGCATCTGTGTTCAATTGTTTATATCTTTTTTTTTTTTTAAACCACATTCATATCTGTCAGTTTGAGGATTTATTGTGACAATTAATCACAAAAAAATTACTGCGTACCTGTCATTTTCACTCAGTGTACCTCGACAGGATGTGACATAGACATGTGCTGTTGTACCGTAGTGAGTGGTCGGGAAAAATGGAGCCTACGCATACATAGAAACGTGGAAAGTCTAACCAAGGCCTTAAGATGCATAACTAATGTATGAGAGATATAATATAGTAATTGAAAAGATTGCTTTAATTGAATTTGGCCGTGGCCTAAATTTGTTTTGGCAACCATGACCCATTTCTGTGATGTCATGAAAGCTTTTATCCAGGGCGGTCTTTGCTCGTTCTGTGCTGCAGTCTAGACCAGCAGATCACTGATGATCATATCACAGGATTGAAGAGCAATCAAATTATTCCCCCGCCGTCGCGCAGATGACAATCCACATAATGAAATGTGATGCCACAAGATTTAAGCGGCACCATCTTGATGCTCAGTAAATCGGACACGCGTGTAAATGATGGGCTTTTAATTTCAGACACTACCTCACAACAAGGCCCCGCCCCCCAATGCCCTTTGATCTTCAGGCTTGAGTTATGGCTCTGAGGACACAGAGGCAGGTTTATGGAAGCAGAGCTCTTCTGTAGAGAGGGGAGAGGAGGACAGAGGGTGAGGGGAGCTCAGTCAGGACTAACCTGATTGGACGAGCACACGCTCAGTCACACACAGCCTGATTGGTTGAGCACACAGTCAGTCACGCACACCTGTAGACATGGTGGATGGCGACAGTATTTCTAGATAACTGTACCATGATCTTAGTAGTAGTAGTAGAGGTAATATTAGTACTTTATTAATCCCTAAGGATGAATTGCACTGTTACAGCAGCAGAGGACAACAACGTAACAGAGATTAGAATAAAAATTAACTATTGATACAAAATATATAGAAATACAACTGTAAAAAAGTGCAAAGACGTGTATAACAACTGTAGGTATCAGAGACCTGTGCGTTCCTGTTCTCTGGAGATGATGATCTTGATAATGTACTCTATAATCACGGTGGTGGTATACTGGAGGCCTGGTGGTGAAGGCGGGCGCGCTGTTGTCAGCTACCCAGACAGAAGGGTCCTTGGCTGGGGAAATGGGGCTGGATGCAGTCCCTGGCACATGGGAGTTCTGGAACAGTCCGCGCTGCCAGGTGCAGATGGCGGGGTCCTGAGGGCCAGGCAGAGAGAGAGACAACACCAGGGCGTCTAGTGGAGCTCGGTCTCTCACTGCCAAACCCAGCCAACACGTACGTCCCCCGAACACTCCGGGGCTTATAAACCCCAGAGCAGGGAGTGTGACGCGGAATAACTCCGGCTCTGCGAGTGTGACAACAGAATAACTCTCATGTATGTGCTTCGATTGATTGATGAGATTTGGCCTGTAGTCTGGGGGGCGGCTGCTTGGCTATGCAGACTGCAGGCTACTCATAATGAATGCCAAGTGTACCTTCTACACAATTGGACCTTCCTAGGCCAACATATCATGCAGTAGGCCAATGACTGGCAGTTGTAACTGGCAGTGATATCTGTGTAGCCCAACTATGACTATGTAATCTAAAAATACCAGACTGGAACAGCTTGAGGGGAAATGTTTTCTTGTTAGCTGTCCAAATGATTGGAGAGTGAATGATTGGAGAATGAATGTTAGCTATCCAAATGAAGGAGAATGAATTCTCCTTTAGCTCCCCTGCTCCCAGTGCTGATGAACTCTCTCTGAAGCAGTCAAACTAATTAAACATCTCCCACAGGAAGCTTTTTACAAATACAGCAGTTCACCGTCGAGGTAACCTCACTCTCCCGTTGTCAAGCGTCTTGTCAGAGAGGAACAAAACAAAAGCAATAAGTGTCTCTTCGCCAAGAGTTTCTGCTCGTGCAGTTCGTAGAAACAGTCTCTGAGAGACGCACCCTGAGGACGGCAGTGAGCTCCGAGAGAGAGAGATGATCACCGCGGCCTTCTGGGAGGGAAGCGCAAAGCTTGTCTGGATCAGTGGAGTCTCCGGCCAATCAGACGTCTCCCCCACTCGTCTAGCGAGCGAGATGCAATCAACTCATGGTACGGCGTCCGTCTGAAGACGGCAGCTTGAACCCGGGCGGCGGGCGGAGACGCCTCGTACGCGCGCTCTCTGCCTGAACTCTGCCTGCTTCTGAAGGAAACACAGAAGCCGCAGACGGAGAAACGAAACGATGTTCCTTCCTGTGGTTTGAAGCAAGAGTTTAGCCCGCGTGCTGTTTTTATTTCTGCTACTCCACTCTAGCCTGGAGTCCTACAGTATC
>NC_140250.1:20001644-20039144 GCF_949987555.1 Borostomias antarcticus
CTGATTGGCTGTACCTGGTTCAGCGAGGCCTGCTGATTGGCTGTACCTGGTTAAGCGAGGCCTGCTGATTGGCTGTACCTGGTTAAGCGAGGCCTGCTGATTGGCTGCTGGTTAAGCGAGGCCTGCTGATTGGCTGCAGGGTTCTCTCAGCAGTGTGGTAACGTTCTCACACATCATCCCCAAAGCAAAACGCCCAATATGTCCTCATCCCTTCCAGGAAACGCCACGTCTATTTCCTTTCACACACACGCACACACACACACACACACACACACACACACACACACACACACACACACACACACACACACTAGTCCCCTCTATAGAATGTAACGCCCTTCCGATTCCTAATCCCCTCTCTCTCCACACACACTCACACACACCTACAGTGCACACAAACACAATAGTCCCCTCTTATATAATCAAACTTCCTTCCAGCTCCTAGTGCCCTCTACACACACACACACACACACACACACACACACACACACACACACACACACACACACACGCACACACACACACTCGTCTCCATATAGAATAACTCCCTTCCAGCCTGTAGTGCCCTCTCTTCACACACACACACACACACACACACACACACACCTACAGTACACACACACACCAGTCCCCTTTTATAGAATGTAACTCCCTCCCTCCCACCTCCTAGTGTCCTCTGCACGCCCGCGCTGTATCCTAGCACACTGTCCCCTTGTTCCCTCAGCTGTGGATGAGCTCATTGTTCAGAGCAGCGCTGGGCCGGTGTGCGTGCGTGCGATCGGGGGACGCTCTGGTTCTGGCTCGGACCGGTGCTGGGCCTGGTTCTGCTTTTCCTCAGACTCCCTGTCTCAGGGTAATCAGATCCTGTAACTGATTTAGAGTCTCAGCGGAGATCTGGGAGAGATTCTCTCTCACACTCTGATCCGTGCTCTGCTTTCTGTCAGTAGGAAGTGTTATCAACACACGGTCCACTTGCTGTACCGAGTGGTTTAAAAAAAACAACATCGGTATGACTGACCTCTCTCCTGACCCGTGTCTCTGTCACGAATTGAACTCGCCACCTGTGCGATGCTATCAAAGATCCGGGCAGCAGCTAGCCTAGGCTACTAAAGGAAATATTTTGTTTTTGTGTGCGAGGCCACGCTTGACTGCGCCGCACGGTTACGCTTTAGTGAGAGTGTGTACGGACCTTGGCACGCAGGGCCCAACATCGCTCCCAGCAGAGCCCGCGAGGATACGCGCCTCGGTGTTCCACAATGGAATGGAACTCCTCTGTGTTCTATAATGTGACAGAACCTTGGTGTTCTCCTTGGGAATACGAGCTCCGTCATACCATCTCCGTCATACTTGGAACCAGGCGCAGAATGTTGAGAACCCCAACTGTCAAAGGATGGAGAACAGTCTGCATGTAGCCTATAGGTGTAGGTAGAGATGGATGTTTTCATACTTTTAAGAGAGGAGAAAGGCAAAGTTGCAGCCGCGATGAGCTCTTCGGAGGCAGATAGACAGGGTAGTATGTGTTCCCAACCATTCATTCAATAACATCAGCCCCCATCATAACAACAGCCTGTTTAAGTGCCTCAGCGAAAGCCTTCCCTGGCTGTAAGCAGAACATTCGTCGTGACGTGCTGTCATTGCGTGTCACACCAACTGCTTTTTGTTATTGACAGGCACCCGGCTCTCTGGGGAGCGGGGCCCAAGTTGAAAACAGTTTTCATTTCGACTGTTTTCATTTGCTGACAAGCAATTGGGTGATTTCTATTGCAGCTGTTTTGTTCTCTTGTGTCACTCGTATCGCCGCTGTTCCCGTCCTCGACCGTTAGAATGGCTTTCCGGTGCAAATGGCCCCGACTGTCAGTCTGGACAGTTTCATACCCCGTCATTTGTTTTCGATTTCAGCCGCCACTACTCAAGGTTCTGTACGATATTTCGGTTATAATTTGTGTTTTGTTGCTTTCTCTTCAGGCAGTAGGCGGCCTCCAGGGAAACACGTCAAGTTCTTAACTGGAATCCTGGTTTATAGCTTCACTTTTTCAAATGGTTCATTTTGCATTTAAACCCATCATACTGCATGCTTATCTTAAACATCAAGGGGCAGCGTTCCTTAATTAGTAGTTAGGAGCATATGACAGATGGTTACTAATTGTCAGATCCATCATATGGATGTGACTTTGAGGTGTTCTCGGGGGTGCGTCTACCCCCGCCCTCACTGACCTAGAGAGATAGATAGAGAGAGATAGCCTATCTTTAGGAATGATCCCATCATGTAATGTAGGTTATCCACCTTTACCAGGAAGGAGACATGGATGGAGGAGACGCCTTTACCAGACAATGAGTGACGAGTAGCCTAGGCCTAAGCGTGGACCAGAAGGGCATCCCTGGCTGATGAGGCCCTGTTGACCCAGAAGGTCATGCCAACAGACCATATGTTCCTGGACCGAGGGAGATCAGGAGGAGAACAAAGCCAATTAAAAGTTGAAAGGTCAAGGCTGTTGAATGATATGGAAAAGTTGGTGGATGAAGTCGCTGTTGGTGATTTATCTCACAGGGGGAAAATGCTGTTTGAACACTTTGATGTGTAAATGTTCGACAGAAGGAAACAGGTACCGCGGCTGCCGGCCCCGTTCTCTCCACTCTCCCGGCCGCAACACAGGAAGACGGCGCCCGACGGAAGCTGCATTTCCTCAGTTAAAAGCGATTCTGTTAACCAGGCAAGCGGAAAGACTGTGGTCAGGAGAACACGAGAGCCTTTGATCTCCCAGGTTTGCTCGTTTACAATCCAGGCCGCCGCAGACGCCTTCCTCCGTTAATGAATACAGGCATCTCAGAAACCAGACCCAGTCAGAGCCACAGCAACACCTCCGAGTGCCTGTACCCTGGATAACATCCCTCCCTCCTTCCTTCTCCCTCTCTCTCCCTCTTTCTCCTTCTCTCTTCCTCCCTCCCGTCTCTCCTCACCTTCTCATTAAAGGTGAAATGCAGTGTTTTTGTTTTAGGGTTGGGGTTTTAGTGGTCACAGATCAAGGCTTACTTTGATCCCTGTGTTTGGATTCAATGACTCAGCTTTCATGACCAGAGCCAGGTGACCAGGTTCTGGGTAGCAGGAAACCACAGCATCCTGGCTGTTCTCGGAAACCACAGCATCCTGGCTGTTCTCTTCCTTCCTTCCTTCCTTCCTTCCTTCCTTCCTTCCTTCCTTCCTTCCTTCCTTCCTTCCTTCCTTCCTTCCTTCCTTCCTTCCTTCCTTCCTTCCTTCCTTCCTTCCTTCCTTCCTTCCTTCCTTCCTTCCTTCCTTCCTTCCTTCCTTCCTTCCTTCCTTCCTTCCCAACTCTCTTCATTGAGGTAATCACTGATCTAACCCACTCGGATTGGTCATGCCTGAAAGATATGCCTCAGAGGAGGAAGAGGATGAGAGAGTGGGAGGGAGGGAGGGAGGAAGGAAGGAAGGAGATTTGCCAGGGCCGATCGGCTGGGCTGGTGGCTATGTACGGCGGGCATCCACGTCGGGTCACCTACTTCATTAACCTGTCCCATCGTCCCCGCGACGTTCGGAGCGGCGGTCGCTGAGAGCGGCGGCTGTCACAACAGCTGCTGCGAGCCATCAACAACCTGGCCAATGACGTCACACACACCCCGTCCAAAACCACGAGCCTGCCACACACCATGAAGCTAGCAGAGGAGAGAGAGAGAGAGAGAGAGAAAGGGACAGGAGAGGAAGAGAGGGGGGGGGTTGAGAAAGTTTGTGTGTGTGTGTGTGTGTGTGTTTGTGTGTACACGCAGGGACTATTGAGCTGGAAAGCTGGGAGATTGAGGCAGCACAGTGCCAGGTAATCTACCTTTATCACTCCAAAATAATATAAATCCCCTGATGGAGGAAAAACTGATGAAATGGCCTGACTATTCTAGTTTCCTCTGGTGGGTAGTGCAGCCAGAACACACACACGCATAAACACACATGCACACGCACACACACACACACACCCACCCACACACACACTGGGATTGAAGCATATTGCTTCTCGGTTGGGGGAGCTAGCATTGCCAGTGAGGGCCACAGGTGAAGGCAGACTTGATCACAGTTCTGCTGAATCCAAACAACATGTCCTTATTTCATCAGAGTGGGCCTCATTCACCAACCAAGTTAGATTATAATCTGATTTTGATTGCCCACGCTGGATTCGAACTGTTGTCCTCTGATTTGTCAATCCCCCTGACACCCTGAAACCCCCACCGAAACCATTACGCTTTCGAAACCTTGACGTCGAACACATCGTGAGTCAGACGGGAGCTTTCTTTAGAAACGTTCTTAGGAAGAAATTTAAGAACAGAACTTAAAGGACAAGCCTCGTTTTTGACAACCTGGGTCAAAAACGGTCCAGGTTGTCAAAAACGAGCATTGTCCTTTAAGAAGATATTGGTGAATGAGGCCCAACAGTGTGCTTCACAATCACGTTTCTCCTGACTGTCATGGACCCTCACTCATAGCGGCATGGTGATTGCAAACCACAGAGATGGAACAGACTTGCACCCACAGATCCCAGACACACAGTACGGTCCATAGACCTGCAGCACCACACAGGTCCCTCCCCTCCAGGAGATGCATGGGTCCATGAGCATGTCCTCCACCTTAGAGAGGGCTAAGCCACGACAGAACCAGCTACATCCAATTTCCCCCCAGCGGGATCATTAACACATCTATCTGTCTACAGCACACTGAGCACAGATCAGCAGCTCACAGTCTCTGTCACGGCAGGATTGAGAGAGGGAACGGGAGGATAACACAGGAACCTGTTTGTCATCACAGAGGTAAACACAGTGCAGCTATGGATGCCTGCTGAGAGGGGGGAGGCAGGGGGGATTACCAGGGTGAGAGACGGCCCCCTAAGACTTAAAGATGTCTCCTCTCCTGTTCCTAGCTCCCAAGACAAAAACATAACCAAAAAAAGAAAAAGGTTCCAGGTACAACTGTTTCCTCATGCAAATGTTAAAATTTAATTTAATGTAATTTATTGTTCTGTAAATGTTCTTAGCCATTAGATAAATATATTTCAGGAGCTTGCTCCAGCTTGCCTGTTTCAATATCTGTGTGGTTTGTATGGCTCTATGTGCTACTAACCCTGCTCTGCCTTCCCTCTGCCTAGTGACTCTCTCTCTCCCTCCTATCTTCTAACCAGGTCCAGTGGATGCCCCACTGTCACCAGCAGACCTCCCGGAGTCCGATAGATACCCCCGTGTCTGCTGTGGATGTCGTAGCATGTCCATAGGATGTCCTCTCTCCTATGATGCTTTTTTAGCCTCTCTTACTCTGAAATGTAATTTAATGTTATGTATTGCTTTATACATGTTCTTAGCCGGTAGACAAACATACTCCAGGAGCTCGATCGCCTTGTTGAGAGGGATCAGGGAAGAATTTTTACAGCTCACTTATCTGGCCCCCGGGTGATTACTGGGTTTTTTCTTCCCTCTGGAATATGTAGGGGTGGGTCGTATGCCCACCTCCCTTGTTCTCTGTAAAGCGCATTGTGTTGCCTCTGGGTATGAAATGCGCTTTACAAATAAAGCTTTGATTGATTGATTGATTGATTGAAATGTTGCAGTTACAATTTCACATCAGAAAAAGGTCTCTAGCAGCGACCACAAAAGGGGTTTCTCAGAAGGGTCCCCCACAGGGACTACCAAAGAACCCCTTTTGAGACCTTTTTTTCCCTTCATGTTTCCGCTACAGAAGTCTGCGCATACAATTAGCTTGGAGTCAGAATCATTCTCAGAGAACAACATGCTTTCCACAGAGACAGAACTGCATCATGGGAGGAGCAGAGCCACCGATGAGTCACTAGAACCAGATGACTGGAGACACTGCTGGAGAGTGATGTGATGCAAGGGACACAGAAGGCCAAGTTTTCCCAGAAATAATGCTCTACAGCTGGTAGGAAACTGCTCAAACGTTACCTCGTAATCCATCTATTCATTTCTCCACAGGGCTAGCTACAGTATGAGTCACAGAAGACCCATCTATGTGTTCAGCCAGGGTGTGTTCAGCGAGGGTGTGTTCAGCGAGGGTGTGTTCAGCCAGGGTGTGTTCAGCCTGGGTGTGTTCAGCCAGGGTGGGGCAGCATGTGGCTGACTGATAGGGTTGTTGATTCTCACTCTGTACATTAACAGCTTCCACAGTGTCTCAGGCATACTGTTGTAGTTCCATTTTTTTAAAGTGGTGCAGCCACTTCTATTCATGACATGTTTGTGTGTGTGTGTCTGTGGGTGTCTGTGTGTGTGTGTGTGTGTGTGTGTCCGTTCATAGCATGATATTTAGACCAATACAGGTACTGTTGCACACCAGCACTAGAGGGCAGGCATGAGGAAACCAGCTTCAGACAGCAATCACCAACTGCCACCACTTTATCAACTAGACATTCCATGGTTATATGTGACTGTGTGTGTCTGTTCGTAGTTTGAGATTTAAACCAATCAGGAGTCGCCGAATACCGTTGTACAGCAGGCTCATAAACCCTGCTTACTTCACCGCCTGGGTGTGATTTTTTCCACCGTTGGCCCCTGACCTGTTTGAATGTGATATTCTTTTCTTCATCTTAAAAAAAAAAAAAAAAACAGCTTTCTGTGCCAGGGGACAAAGACTCTCATTCTACGTGTACAGTATGCCAAAGGCTGTTGAGTGAGTAAGATGTGTGTACAGTAAGCTCTCCACTGACATCAAGAAAAGTGCTTCAAACAAACACAAGGACGAGAAGTTGCTTAAAAAGCTTTCTTGAGCATGCAGGGAATGTGTGCTAAGACTTGCTTTCTCGGTTCTGAAAGTGCAGCGTTGCCTGTTATGTTGTTTAAGCAGCTCGCTCTCTTTAAAATGACGATGTGGTATACTGTACAAGCCAGGAAGCATAAGCATTTACCATTTACGGCACATATTCTCCACCTGGCTTCATATCAGGGCAGAAATGATTCAGGTCTGCCACTGGTTCTGCTTGCTATATTAAGGCTAAGGCTGTAAATGGCTGGTCCAGACTGGGTTAGACACATTAAAGACTGGGTTAGACACGTTAAAGGTCCCCTATTAAACTCCTTTACAGCAAGTTAATATGGGGCTCGGGGGTCCCCAAGCATGTCTTTGAATATTTTTGCTGAAAATACCTCTGAGATTAAAGCCTTATTCTGGACAGGCGGTTTCTGTGTCTGTAGCTCCCTCCTTGCCTCCAGTCCAAACAGGGCAAATGCAGCAGGATGTTTCTGAATGGTCAGTTAACTAGTTTTTAAAACTTTTATTGAATGGCTTGTAGAATCGTTTTCAGAATTTGGCTGCCCACAGAAAACTGACTGGGTCTTCTTATTTCAAATGTATGTGTACTGCACAAGCACTGAGTAAGTTGAAAAAGTGAGTTTTTCATAAAATGGGGCCTTTAAAATTCCCAGTCAGGGATGAAGGGAACAGGAGATTTCATTGTAAACCTGCTGTGAGAATGAATGGAAAAAATATGAATCAAGGTTTCTCTACAGTCTTCCTCTCCCTCCCCTCTTCGTCCCTCTATCCATATGGTTACAATCTATAGCCACCTCCGCTCGCTCTCCCCTACTGACCTTTCCTCTTATGTGACCTCTGCCCTCCCCGCCCCTGAATCCTTCTCTCTCCTACCCTCTGATACTGCTGCTGGTCTTCTCTTCTCTACTCTTTCCTCTTCCCTGGACCATCTCTGTCCCCTCACCTCCAGGATAGTATGGCCAACTCCATGTGCCCCTTGGCTGTCGTACTCAGTGCTTACTGATAGATGGAGCTTGAGAATGGCTGAGCAAAAATGGAGAGCAGCAAACTCTGCAGAGGACCTTCTTAACTTCCTTTTATCTTCTTTCCCATTCTCCTCTTCCCTATCTGCAGCTAAAGCTGCTTTCTCCACTTGGCTGGCATCTCGGAGTGGATGGCCACACACTGGCTCAGTCCCAATTTCCACCCTTACGGACTCAGACTTTGAGGCGCGTTCCCACTAGGTGCGTGAGGGCTTAGGGCTGTCCCATTGTCAAAGTGGCATTGTCAAAGTGACAAGGGCTCTCTGGCAGACATTTTGAGCCCTTAATGCCCCCTTAACGTAAGTCTGCACTTCTGCAGACTTTGCCTAACGCAATTACCCACCATTCATATCGTTGTCAGGGGTTACCAGAAGAACAGCCAATAAACAAGCACGGACGGATCAACCATAACGTTGACGTTACAAATATGTTTTCATCATGCTTTCAGTTGGACTTGCTTATCTGCACAAGTAGCCTTATAATGATTTTGGTTTCTGATTTGTGCCAGAGTTGCTGCCCATCTTTCGCCGCAGGCTCAAAACTCACCTCTTCAAGAGTACTACATGGATCCTCCCTCTTATTGTATTTTTAGGTTACTACTCTTGCACTTTGCTTTTAGCTCTAGATTATGCTCTTAGTCGCTTGTTTAGAAAGGAGATGCACTTGACTTGTGAGTTCTGGTGAGTAGTAGTACACTGACTTCCTAGGTTAAATGCAATTATTATAAATGGCTTTGGATTAAAGTGTCTGCTAAATGATTGTAATGTAATGTAGTGTGCTGTAGAACTGCAACTAGAATAGCCAGTGTGGAGCGAGTGCAGGGCTGTGTGAGGATCTGAATGGGTCATTTTAAGTAGACTATGTCCTGCTCTTTGTCGACAGTCAAGAGGGAGGGGCAAGCATAGATTTGATCTTCTTTATAATCTGGCACCATACGCCTCAGGTCTCACAGGAATGGATGTTTCTCATGAGTAAATGTGAAAAGACACCTTTCCACTTATATCTAAGTATGCCTTAACAGTAATCGATAGCAGTAAAGCACTCAATGTCTCATGCCTTTAACTCCATAAAAGGTCAGGCCAATCAGGGAGCTATTGTCCTCATCGTCTGGGTGTGTGTGTGTGTGTGTGTGTGAGTGTGTGTGTGTGTGCGCGCGCCCCATCAACATTCTGCATAATCAGCATTTTGGTTGATAGCTCCCTGTCATCAATATATATGGCTGGCATGCATGCATGGTGTGTGTCAGCGTTTACCTGTCTGGGTAAGTAGATTAAAGCAACACACAAATGGTGCGTTCAATTACTGGAAAAGAAAATATTCTCCTCTGCAGTTGATTTACAGTTGATTTACAGTAAGTGTCTCAAATGAAGCTGGTCCTGTGTATGGATTAGGGGTGTTTGGTGATTTAACATCGATTGGCTTGGTCTCTCTCCCTGGTTAGAGGCGGGTCTGTAGAGAAGAGGATCCTTCATCACTGCCCCCTCTCATCCTCCCCATCATCCCTCACTGCCGGCCAACATTCACCACGAACAGTATCCTTCCCCTTCCTGGATGATCGCAGTGTTCTTGAGGACATGTACAGTAGCTGACAAGGGAGCAATGTACCTTGGTCCTCGCATATTAAGGGATTTGTATATAAGGAGGAGGACATTCAAATCAAGTCTAAATGCTACTGGAAGGCAGTGCAGAGCAGCTCAGACTGGACTAATGGGCTCTCTCCTCTTGGCTCTGGTTAATAGTCAAGCTGCAGAGTTTTGAATGAGCTGAAGTCTATCAGAGTTTTTTGGGGGGAGGCCAGGGAAGAATGCATTACAGTAATCGAGAAAAACGCATGAATCAATTTTTCTGCATTGATTTGATTTATAAATGGCCATACTTTCGTTATGTTTCAAAGGTGGAAATTTTTTTTTTTTTGTCACCTTGTTAATATGGGACTTGAATCTTAGATCTGAATCTAGGATAACACCTCAGGTTTAATCCAGGATGTCAGTTTCCCCAGATTATTAAACTGAATTTCTCTTTTTGTTTTAGGGACGATCAATAGGGTTTCAGTTTTGTCTTCATTTAGCTTTAAGAAGTTATTGTTCATCCATTTATTTATTGATTGAGTTATAAGACAGATAGTAAGGGAGTTTATAGCTGCAACATCAATTGGTTCAGCAGAGATTTAACAGTTGTACAAGCAATTCTGATCAGAGATCTGCCACCCAGGGGTGTCTAGTCCATTCCTAGGCCGAGCAGTGAACAATTTAATTATTTCCACCTTCTTTTATTTATTATTTTAGTACAAGCAATTCTGATCAGAGATCTGCCACCCAGGGGTGTCTAGTGCACAATTTAATTTTTTCCACCTGAAAAAAAACATAAGGGGTATAATGACGGGTTTTTTTCAGACCAAATTTATTTTTATCTACAATCTTCATGAACATTCACAGGTATATAGTACGAGCAATTCTGATCAGAGATCTGTCATCCAGGGGTGTCTAGTCCATTCCTAGGCCGAGCAGTGAACAATTTAATTATTTCCACCTGAAAAAAAACATGAGGGGTATGTATGGCGTTTTTTTTTTCAGACCAAATTTATTTTTATGTGCACTAGACACCCCTGGGTGGCAGATCTCTGATCAGAGTTGCTTGTAGTACATACCTGTGAATGTTCATGAAGATTGTAGATAAAAATAAATTTGGTCTGAAAAAAAAACGCCATACATACCCCTTATGTTTTTTTTCAGGTGGAAAAAAATTAATTGTGCACTAGACACCCCTGGGTGGCAGATCTCTGATCAGAGTTGCTTGTAGTACATACCTGTGAATGTTCATGAAGATTGTAGATAAAAATAAATTTGGTCTGAAAAAAAAACGCCATACATACCCCTTATGTTTTTTTTCAGGTGGAAAAAATTTAATTGTGCACTAGACACCCCTGGGTGGCAGATCTCTGATCAGAATTGCTTGTAGTATATACCTGTGAATGTTCATCAAGATTGTAGATAAAAATAAATTTGGTCTGAAAAAAAAACGCCATACATACCCCTTATGTTTTTTTGCAGGTGGAAAAAATGAAATTGTGCACTAGACACCCCTGGGTGGCAGATCTCTGATCAGAATTGCTCGTACTATATACCTGTGAATGTTCATGAAGATTGTAGATAAAAATAAATTTGGTCCGAAAAAAAAACGCCATACATAACCCTCATGTTTTTTTTCAGGTGGAAAAAATTAAATTGTGCACTAGACACCCCTGGGTGGCAGATCTCTGATCAGAGTTGCTTGTAGTACATACCTGTTAATGTTCATGAAGATTGTAGATAAAAATAAATTTGGTCTGAAAAAAAAAACGCCATACATACCCCTTATGTTTTTTTTCAGGTGGAAAAAAATAAATTGTGCACTAGACACCCCTGGGTTGCAGATCTCTGATCAGAATTGCTTGTACTATATACCTGTGAATGTTCATGAAGATTGTAGATAAAAATAAATTTGGTCTGAAAAAAAACCGCCATACATACATACCCCTTATGTTTTTTTTCAGGTGGAAAAAAATTAATTTTGCACTAGACACCCCTGGGTGGCAGATCTCTGATCTGAGTTGCTTGTAGTACATACCTGTGAATGTTCATGAAGATTGTAGATAAAAATAAATTTGGTCTGAAAAAAAAACGCCATACATACCCCTTGTTTTTTTTCAGGTGGAACATTTTTTATTGTGCACCAGACACCCCTGGGTGGCAGATCTCTGATCAGAATTGCTTGTAGTATATACCTGTGAATGTTCATCAAGATTGTAGATAAAAATAAATTTGGTCTGAAAAAAAAACGCCATACATACCCCTTATGTTTTTTTTCAGGTGGAAAAAATGAAATTGTGCACTAGACACCCCTGGGTGGCAGATCTCTGATCAGAATTGCTCGTACTATATACCTGTGAATGTTCATGAAGATTGTAGATCAAAATAAATTTGGTCTGAAAAAAAAACGCCATATATAACCCTTATGTTTTTTTTCAGGTGGAAAAAATTAAATTGTGCACTAGACACCCCTGGGTGGCAGATCTCTGATCAGAGTTGCTTGTACTATATACCTGTGAATGGTCATGAAGATTGTAGATAAAATTAAATTTGGTCTGAAAAAAACCCGCCATACATACCCCTTATGTTTTTTTTCAGGTGGAAAAAAATTAATTGTGCACTAGACACCCCTAGGTGGCAGATCTCTGATCAGAATTGCTCGTACTATATACCTGTGAAAGTTCATGAAGATTGTAGATAAAAATAAATTTGGTCTGAAAAAAAACCGCCATACATACATACCCCTTATGTTTTTTTTCAGGTGGAAAAAATTTAATTTTGCACTAGACACCCCTGGGTGGCAGATCTCTGATCAGAGTTGCTTGTAGTACATACCTGTGAATGTTCATGAAGATTGTAGATAAAAATAAATTTGGTCTGAAAAAAAAACGCCATACATACCCCTTGTTTTTTTTCAGGTGGAACATTTTTTATTGTGCACCAGACACCCCTGGGTGGCAGATCTCTGATCAGAATTGCTTGTAGTATATACCTGTGAATGTTCATCAAGATTGTAGATAAAAATAAATTTGGTCTGAAAAAAAAACGCCATACATACCCCTTATGTTTTTTTTCAGGTGGAAAAAATTAAATTGTGCACTAGACACCCCTGGGTGGCAGATCTCTGATCAGAGTTGCTTGTACTACATACCTGTGAATGTTCATCAAGATTGTAGATAAAAATAAATTTGGTCTGAAAAAAAAACGCCATACATACCCCTTATGTTTTTTTTCAGGTGGAAAAAATGAAATTGTGCACTAGACACCCCTGGGTGGCAGATCTCTGATCAGAATTGCTCGTACTATATACCTGTGAATGTTCATGAAGATTGTAGATCAAAATAAATTTGGTCTGAAAAAAAAACGCCATATATAACCCTTATGTTTTTTTTCAGGTGGAAAAAATGAAATTGTGCACTAGACACCCCTGGGTGGCAGATCTCTGATCAGAATTGCTCGTACTATATACCTGTGAATGTTCATGAAGATTGTAGATAAAAATAAATTTGGTCTGAAAAAAAACACCATACATACCCCTTATGTTTTTTTTCAGGTGGAAAAAATGAAATTGTGCACTAGACACCCCTGGGTGGCAGATCTCTGATCAGAATTGCTCGTACTATATACCTGTGAATGTTCATGAAGATTGTAGATCAAAATAAATTTGGCCTGAAAAAAAAACGCCATATAACCCTTGTTTTTTTTCAGGTGGAAAAAATTAAATTGTGCACTAGACACCCCTGGGTGGCAGATCTCTGATCAGAGTTGCTTGTACTATATACCTGTGAATGGTCATGAAGATTGTAGATAAAAATAAATTTGGTCTGAAAAAAAAACGCCATACATACCCCTTATGTTTTTTTTCAGGTGGAAAAAAATTAATTTTGCACTAGACACCCCTGGGTGGCAGATCTCTGATCAGAGTTGCTTGTAGTACATACCTGTGAATGTTCATGAAGATTGTAGATAAAAATAAATTTGGTCTGAAAAAAAAACGCCATACATACCCCTTGTTTTTTTTCAGGTGGAACATTTTTTATTGTGCACCAGACACCCCTGGGTGGCAGATCTCTGATCAGAATTGCTTGTAGTATATACCTGTGAATGTTCATCAAGATTGTAGATAAAAATAAATTTGGTCTGAAAAAAAAACGCCATACATACCCCTTATGTTTTTTTTCAGGGGGAAAAAATTAAATTGTGCACTAGACACCCCTGGGTGGCAGATCTCTGATCAGAGTTGCTTGTACTACATACCTGTGAATGTTCATCAAGATTGTAGATAAAAATAAATTTGGTCTGAAAAAAAAACGCCATACATACCCCTTATGTTTTTTTTCAGGTGGAAAAAATGAAATTGTGCACTAGACACCCCTGGGTGGCAGATCTCTGATCAGAATTGCTCGTACTATATACCTGTGAATGTTCATGAAGATTGTAGATCAAAATAAATTTGGTCTGAAAAAAAAACGCCATATATAACCCTTATGTTTTTTTTCAGGTGGAAAAAATTAAATTGTGCACTAGACACCCCTGGGTGGCAGATCTCTGATCAGAGTTGCTTGTACTATATACCTGTGAATGGTCATGAAGATTGTAGATAAAATTAAATTTGGTCTGAAAAAAAACCGCCATACATACCCCTTATGTTTTTTTTCAGGTGGAAAAAAATTAATTGTGCACTAGACACCCCTAGGTGGCAGATCTCTGATCAGAGTTGCTTGTACTATATACCTGTGAATGGTCATGAAGATTGTAGATAAAAATAAATTTGGTCTGAAAAAAAACACCATACATACATACCCCTTGTTTTTTTTCAGGTGGAAAAAATGAAATTGTGCCCTAGACACCCCTGGGTGACAGATCTCTGATCAGAATTGCTCGTACTATATACCTGTGAAAGTTCATGAAGATTGTAGATAAAAATAAATTTGGCCTGAAAAAAAAGCCATACATACATACCCCTTATGTTTTTTTTCAGGTGGAAAAAATTTAATTTTGCACTAGACACCCCTGGGTGGCAGATCTCTGATCAGAGTTGCTTGTAGTACATACCTGTGAATGTTCATGAAGATTGTAGATAAAAATAAATTTGGTCTGAAAAAAAAACGCCATACATACCCCTTGTTTTTTTTCAGGTGGAACATTTTTTATTGTGCACCAGACACCCCTGGGTGGCAGATCTCTGATCAGAATTGCTTGTAGTATATACCTGTGAATGTTCATCAAGATTGTAGATAAAAATAAATTTGGTCTGAAAAAAAAACGCCATACATACCCCTTATGTTTTTTTGCAGGTGGAAAAAATGAAATTGTGCACTAGACACCCCTGGGTGGCAGATCTCTGATCAGAATTGCTCGTACTATATACCTGTGAATGTTCATGAAGATTGTAGATAAAAATAAATTTGGTCCGAAAAAAAAACGCCATACATAACCCTCATGTTTTTTTTCAGGTGGAAAAAATTAAATTGTGCACTAGACACCCCTGGGTGGCAGATCTCTGATCAGAGTTGCTTGTAGTACATACCTGTTAATGTTCATGAAGATTGTAGATAAAAATAAATTTGGTCTGAAAAAAAAAACGCCATACATACCCCTTATGTTTTTTTTCAGGTGGAAAAAAATAAATTGTGCACTAGACACCCCTGGGTTGCAGATCTCTGATCAGAATTGCTTGTACTATATACCTGTGAATGTTCATGAAGATTGTAGATAAAAATAAATTTGGTCTGAAAAAAAACCGCCATACATACATACCCCTTATGTTTTTTTTCAGGTGGAAAAAAATTAATTTTGCACTAGACACCCCTGGGTGGCAGATCTCTGATCTGAGTTGCTTGTAGTACATACCTGTGAATGTTCATGAAGATTGTAGATAAAAATAAATTTGGTCTGAAAAAAAAACGCCATACATACCCCTTGTTTTTTTTCAGGTGGAACATTTTTTATTGTGCACCAGACACCCCTGGGTGGCAGATCTCTGATCAGAATTGCTTGTAGTATATACCTGTGAATGTTCATCAAGATTGTAGATAAAAATAAATTTGGTCTGAAAAAAAAACGCCATACATACCCCTTATGTTTTTTTTCAGGTGGAAAAAATGAAATTGTGCACTAGACACCCCTGGGTGGCAGATCTCTGATCAGAATTGCTCGTACTATATACCTGTGAATGTTCATGAAGATTGTAGATCAAAATAAATTTGGTCTGAAAAAAAAACGCCATATATAACCCTTATGTTTTTTTTCAGGTGGAAAAAATTAAATTGTGCACTAGACACCCCTGGGTGGCAGATCTCTGATCAGAGTTGCTTGTACTATATACCTGTGAATGGTCATGAAGATTGTAGATAAAATTAAATTTGGTCTGAAAAAAACCCGCCATACATACCCCTTATGTTTTTTTTCAGGTGGAAAAAAATTAATTGTGCACTAGACACCCCTAGGTGGCAGATCTCTGATCAGAATTGCTCGTACTATATACCTGTGAAAGTTCATGAAGATTGTAGATAAAAATAAATTTGGTCTGAAAAAAAACCGCCATACATACATACCCCTTATGTTTTTTTTCAGGTGGAAAAAATTTAATTTTGCACTAGACACCCCTGGGTGGCAGATCTCTGATCAGAGTTGCTTGTAGTACATACCTGTGAATGTTCATGAAGATTGTAGATAAAAATAAATTTGGTCTGAAAAAAAAACGCCATACATACCCCTTGTTTTTTTTCAGGTGGAACATTTTTTATTGTGCACCAGACACCCCTGGGTGGCAGATCTCTGATCAGAATTGCTTGTAGTATATACCTGTGAATGTTCATCAAGATTGTAGATAAAAATAAATTTGGTCTGAAAAAAAAACGCCATACATACCCCTTATGTTTTTTTTCAGGTGGAAAAAATTAAATTGTGCACTAGACACCCCTGGGTGGCAGATCTCTGATCAGAGTTGCTTGTACTACATACCTGTGAATGTTCATCAAGATTGTAGATAAAAATAAATTTGGTCTGAAAAAAAAACGCCATACATACCCCTTATGTTTTTTTTCAGGTGGAAAAAATGAAATTGTGCACTAGACACCCCTGGGTGGCAGATCTCTGATCAGAATTGCTCGTACTATATACCTGTGAATGTTCATGAAGATTGTAGATCAAAATAAATTTGGTCTGAAAAAAAAACGCCATATATAACCCTTATGTTTTTTTTCAGGTGGAAAAAATGAAATTGTGCACTAGACACCCCTGGGTGGCAGATCTCTGATCAGAATTGCTCGTACTATATACCTGTGAATGTTCATGAAGATTGTAGATAAAAATAAATTTGGTCTGAAAAAAAACACCATACATACCCCTTATGTTTTTTTTCAGGTGGAAAAAATGAAATTGTGCACTAGACACCCCTGGGTGGCAGATCTCTGATCAGAATTGCTCGTACTATATACCTGTGAATGTTCATGAAGATTGTAGATCAAAATAAATTTGGCCTGAAAAAAAAACGCCATATAACCCTTGTTTTTTTTCAGGTGGAAAAAATTAAATTGTGCACTAGACACCCCTGGGTGGCAGATCTCTGATCAGAGTTGCTTGTACTATATACCTGTGAATGGTCATGAAGATTGTAGATAAAAATAAATTTGGTCTGAAAAAAAAACGCCATACATACCCCTTATGTTTTTTTTCAGGTGGAAAAAAATTAATTTTGCACTAGACACCCCTGGGTGGCAGATCTCTGATCAGAGTTGCTTGTAGTACATACCTGTGAATGTTCATGAAGATTGTAGATAAAAATAAATTTGGTCTGAAAAAAAAACGCCATACATACCCCTTGTTTTTTTTCAGGTGGAACATTTTTTATTGTGCACCAGACACCCCTGGGTGGCAGATCTCTGATCAGAATTGCTTGTAGTATATACCTGTGAATGTTCATCAAGATTGTAGATAAAAATAAATTTGGTCTGAAAAAAAAACGCCATACATACCCCTTATGTTTTTTTTCAGGGGGAAAAAATTAAATTGTGCACTAGACACCCCTGGGTGGCAGATCTCTGATCAGAGTTGCTTGTACTACATACCTGTGAATGTTCATCAAGATTGTAGATAAAAATAAATTTGGTCTGAAAAAAAAACGCCATACATACCCCTTATGTTTTTTTTCAGGTGGAAAAAATGAAATTGTGCACTAGACACCCCTGGGTGGCAGATCTCTGATCAGAATTGCTCGTACTATATACCTGTGAATGTTCATGAAGATTGTAGATCAAAATAAATTTGGTCTGAAAAAAAAACGCCATATATAACCCTTATGTTTTTTTTCAGGTGGAAAAAATTAAATTGTGCACTAGACACCCCTGGGTGGCAGATCTCTGATCAGAGTTGCTTGTACTATATACCTGTGAATGGTCATGAAGATTGTAGATAAAATTAAATTTGGTCTGAAAAAAAACCGCCATACATACCCCTTATGTTTTTTTTCAGGTGGAAAAAAATTAATTGTGCACTAGACACCCCTAGGTGGCAGATCTCTGATCAGAGTTGCTTGTACTATATACCTGTGAATGGTCATGAAGATTGTAGATAAAAATAAATTTGGTCTGAAAAAAAACACCATACATACATACCCCTTGTTTTTTTTCAGGTGGAAAAAATGAAATTGTGCCCTAGACACCCCTGGGTGACAGATCTCTGATCAGAATTGCTCGTACTATATACCTGTGAAAGTTCATGAAGATTGTAGATAAAAATAAATTTGGCCTGAAAAAAAAGCCATACATACATACCCCTTATGTTTTTTTTCAGGTGGAAAAAATTTAATTTTGCACTAGACACCCCTGGGTGGCAGATCTCTGATCAGAGTTGCTTGTAGTACATACCTGTGAATGTTCATGAAGATTGTAGATAAAAATAAATTTGGTCTGAAAAAAAAACGCCATACATACCCCTTGTTTTTTTTCAGGTGGAACATTTTTTATTGTGCACCAGACACCCCTGGGTGGCAGATCTCTGATCAGAATTGCTTGTAGTATATACCTGTGAATGTTCATCAAGATTGTAGATAAAAATAAATTTGGTCTGAAAAAAAAACGCCATACATACCCCTTATGTTTTTTTTCAGGTGGAAAAAATTAAATTGTGCACTAGACACCCCTGGGTGGCAGATCTCTGATCAGAATTGCTTGTACTATATACCTGTGAATGTTCATGAAGATTGTAGATAAAAATAAATTTGGTCTGAAAAAAAAAAAGCCATACATACCCTTATGTTTTTTTTCAGGTGGAAATAATTAAATTGTTCACTGCTCAGCCTAGGAATGGACTAGACACCCCTGGGTGGCAGATCTCTGATCAGAATTGCTCGTACTATATACCTGTGAATGTTCATGAAGATTGTAGGTAAAAAATAAATTTGGTCTGAAAAAAAAACGCCATATATAACCCTTATGTTTTTTTTCAGGTGGAAAAAATTAAATTGTGCACTAGACACCCCTGGGTGGCAGATCTCTGATCAGAGTTGCTTGTACTATATACCTGTGAATGGTCATGAAGATTGTAGATAAAATTAAATTTGGTCTGAAAAAAAACCGCCATACATACCCCTTATGTTTTTTTTCAGGTGGAAAAAAATTAATTGTGCACTAGACACCCCTGGGTGGCAGATCTCTGATCAGAGTTGCTTGTAGTACATACCTGTGAATGTTCATGAAGATTGTAGATAAAAATAAATTTGGTCTGAAAAAAAAACGCCATACATACCCCTTGTTTTTTTTCAGGTGGAACATTTTTTATTGTGCACCAGACACCCCTGGGTGGCAGATCTCTGATCAGAATTGCTTGTAGTATATACCTGTGAATGTTCATCAAGATTGTAGATAAAAATAAATTTGGTCTGAAAAAAAAACGCCATACATACCCCTTATGTTTTTTTTCAGGTGGAAAAAATTAAATTGTGCACTAGACACCCCTGGGTGGCAGATCTCTGATCAGAATTGCTTGTACTATATACCTGTGAATGTTCATGAAGATTGTAGATAAAAATAAATTTGGTCTGAAAAAAAAAAAGCCATACATACCCTTATGTTTTTTTTCAGGTGGAAATAATTAAATTGTTCACTGCTCAGCCTAGGAATGGACTAGACACCCCTGGGTGGCAGATCTCTGATCAGAATTGCTCGTACTATATACCTGTGAATGTTCATGAAGATTGTAGGTAAAAAATAAATTTGGTCTGAAAAAAAAACGCCATATATAACCCTTATGTTTTTTTTCAGGTGGAAAAAATTAAATTGTGCACTAGACACCCCTGGGTGGCAGATCTCTGATCAGAGTTGCTTGTACTATATACCTGTGAATGGTCATGAAGATTGTAGATAAAATTAAATTTGGTCTGAAAAAAAACCGCCATACATACCCCTTATGTTTTTTTTCAGGTGGAAAAAAATTAATTGTGCACTAGACACCCCTAGGTGGCAGATCTCTGATCAGAGTTGCTTGTACTATATACCTGTGAATGGTCATGAAGATTGTAGATAAAAATAAATTTGGTCTGAAAAAAAACACCATACATACATACCCCTTATGTTTTTTTTCAGGTGGAAAAAATGAAATTGTGCACTAGACACCCCTGGGTGACAGATCTCTGATCAGAATTGCTCGTACTATATACCTGTGAAAGTTCATGAAGATTGTAGATAAAAATAAATTTGGTCTGAAAAAAAAACGCCATACATAACCCTTATGTTTCTTTTCATGTGGAAAAAACTAAATTGTGCACTAGACACCCCTGGGTGGCAGATCTCTGATCAGAGTTGCTTGTACTATATAATATATAATAATATATATAATATAATATAATCCCATACAAGCGCTGAGTAAGTGCATTCAACAAATCAATGATTGGATGTGCCAGAACTTTCTCCAACTAAACAAAAATAAAACTGAAGTAATTGTCTTTGGAGCCAAAGAAGAACGATTAAAAGTCAGTGCTCAACTTCAATCAGTAATGCTAAAAACCACAAACGAAGCCAGAAATCTTGGTGTAGTCATGGACTCAGACCTGAATTTCAACAGCCACATTAAGTCAATTACAAAGTCAGCCTACTATCACCTGAAGAATATATCAAGGATCAAAGGATTTATGTCCCAGAAGGATTTGGAAAAACTTGTCCATGCGTTTATCTTCAGTAGACTCGACTACTGTAACGGCATGTATACAGGTCTCTCTAAAAAATCGATCAGACAGCTGCAGCTGATTCAGAACGCTGCTGCTCGAGTCCTCACTAAGACTAAGAAAGTGGAGCATATCACACCAGTACTAAGGTCTTTACACTGGCTTCCTGTCTGTCAAAGAATTGACTTTAAAATACTGCTGTTGGTTTATAAAGCACTGAATGGCCTAGGGCCAAAATATATTTCTGATCTGCTCATATGCTATGAACCATCCAGACCCCTCAGGTCGTCTGGCACAGGTCTACTTTCTGTCCCCAGAGTTAAAACAAAACATGGAGAAGCAGCATTCAGTTTTTATGCTCCACATATCTGGAACAAACTTCCAGAAAACTGCAGGTCTGCTGCAACTCTTGGTTCTTTTAAAACAAGCCTGAAGACTTTTCTTTTTGCCACTGCTTTCTAAGAGGAGCTATGTTTATCAGTATACTGCACTGTAACTTTTATTCCTGTATTCTATTTGTCCTGCTTTTTGTTTAAATATCTATAATGACTTGCTTTTTGTTTTAATGCTTTTAATTTGTCCTGCCTTTTGTTTTAAATGTCTATAATGTCTTGCTTTTTGTTTTAATGCTTTTAATGTCTCATGTAAAGCACCTTGAATTGCCCTGTGGCTGAAATGTGCTATATAAATAAACTTGCCTTGCCTTGCCTTGCCTTACTACATACCTGTGAATGTTCATGAAGATTGTAGATAAAAATAAATTTGGTCTGAAAAATAAACGCCATACATACCCCTTATGTTTTTTTTCAGGTGGAAATAATTAAATTGTTCACTGCTCGGCCTAGGAATGGACTAGACACCCCTGGGTGGCAGATCTCTGATCAGAGTTGCTTGTACTACATACCTGTGAATGTTCATGAAGATTGTAGATAAAAATAAATTTGGTCTGAAAAAAACCCGCCATACATACCCCTTATGTTTTTTTTCAGGTGGAAAAAAATTAATTGTGTACTAGACACCCCTGGGTGGCAGATCTCTGATCAGAATTGCTTGTAGTACATACCTGTGAATGATCATGAAGATTGTAGATAAAAATAAATTTGGTCTGAAAAAAAAACGCCATACATACCCCTTATGTTTTTTTTCAGGTGGAAAAAAATAAATTGTGCACTAGACACCCCTGGGTGGCAGTTCTCTGATCAGAATTGCTTGTACTATATACCTGTGAATGTTCATGAAGATTGTAGATAAAAATAAATTTGGTCTGAAAAAAAAAAGCCATACATACCCCTTATGTTTTTTTTCAGGTGGAAAAAAATTAATTGTGCACTAGACACCCCTGGGTGGCAGATCTCTGATCAGAATTGCTTGTACTATATACCTGTGAATGTTCATGAAGATTGTAGATACAAATACATTTGGTCTGAAAAAAAAACGCCATACATAACCCTTATGTTTTTTTTCAGGTGGAAAAAATTAAATTGTGCACTAGACACCCCTGGGTGGCAGATCTCTGATCAGAATTGCTTGTACTATATACCTGTGAATGTTCATGAAGATTGTAGATAAAAATACATTTGGTCTGAAAAAAAAACGCCATACATACCCCTTATGTTTTTTTTCAGGTGGAAAAAATTAAATTGTGCACTAGACACCCCTGGGTGGCAGATCTCTGATCAGAGTTGCTTGTACTACATACCTGTGAATGTTCATGAAGATTGTAGATAAAAATAAATTTGGTCTGAAAAAAACCCGCCATACATAACCCTTATGTTTTTTTTCAGGTGGAAAAAAATTAATTGTGTACTAGACACCCCTGGGTGGCAGATCTCTGATCAGAATTGCTTGTAGTACATACCTGTGAATGATCATGAAGATTGTAGATAAAAATAAATTTGGTCTGAAAAAAAAACGCCATACATACCCCTTATGTTTTTTTTCAGGTGGAAAAAATTAAATTGTGCACTAGACACCCCTGGGTGGCAGATCTCTGATCAGAATTGCTTGTACTATATACCTGTGAATGTTCATGAAGATTGTAGATAAAAATAAATTTGGTCTGAAAAAAAAACGCCATACATACCCCTTATGTTTTTTTTCAGGTGGAAAAAAATTAATTGTGCACTAGACACCCCTGGGTGGCAGATCTCTGATCAGAATTGCTTGTACTATATACCTGTGAATGTTCATGAAGATTGTAGATAAAAATACATTTGGTCTGAAAAAAAAACACCATACATACCCCTTATGTTTTTTTTCAGCTGGAAAAAAATAAATTGTGCACTAGACACCCCTGGGTGGCAGATCTCTGATCAGAGTTGCTTGTACTACATACCTGTGAATGTTCATGAAGATTGTAGATAAAAATAAATTTGGTCTGAAAAAAAACGCCATACATACCCCTTTTGTTTTTTTTCAGGTGGAAAAAATTAAATTGTGCACTAGACACCCCTGGGTGGCAGATCTCTGATCAGAATTGCTCGTACTATATACCTGTGAATGTTCATGAAGATTATAGGTAAAAAATAAATTTGGTCTAAAAAAAAAACGCCATACATACCCCTTATGTTTTTTTTCAGGTGGAAAAAATTAAATTGTGCACTAGACACCCCTGGGTGGCAGATCTCTGATCAGAGTTGCTTGTACTACATACCTGTGAAAGTTCATGAAGATTGTAGATAACAATAAATTTGGTCTGAAAAATAAACGGCATACATACCCCTTATGTTTTTTTTCAGGTGGAAAAAAATAAATTGTGCACTAGACACCCCTGGGTGGCAGATCTCTGATCAGAGTTGCTTGTACTACATACCTGTGAAAGTTCATGAAGATTGTAGATAACAATAAATTTGGTCTGAAAAATAAACGCCATACATACCCCTTATGTTTTTTTTCAGGTTGAAAAAATTAAATTGTGCACTAGACACCCCTGGGTGGCAGATCTCTGATCAGAATTGCTCGTACTATATACCTGTGAATGTTCATGAAGATTCTAGATAAAAAATAAATTTGGTCTGAAAAAAAAACGCCATACATACATACCCCTTATGTTTTTTTTCAGGTGGAAATAATTAAATTGTTCACTGCTCGGCCTAGGAATGGACTAGACACCCCTGGGTGGCAGATCTCTGATCAGAGTTGCTTGTACTACATATCTGTGAATGTTCATGAAGATTGTAGATAAAAATAAATTTGGTCTGAAAAAAAAATGCCATACATACCCCTTATGTTTTTTTTCAGGTGGAAAAAATTAAATTGTGCACTAGACACCATTTTAAAGTCAGAAGCTTAAAAAAATAAACTCAGTTGTTGGCCCTAATGCTCTTCCGTATCTATCAGTGTTGCTACGCCAGTAGAGTTGTTTAGCCAGGTCTCGACTAAAAACAGGCAATGCAGTTGGCATAATGCAGTCAGGTAGGTAACGTTCTCCTGACATTTGCCACACCCAGACTCGACCATCAGACGGCCACATAGAGAAGCGTGATTCGTCACTCCACAGAACACGTTTCCACTGCTCCAGAGTCCAGTGGCGGTGTGCTTTACACCGCTCTATCCGACGCTTGGCATTGCGCTTGGTGACGTAAGGCTTGCATGCAGTTGCTCTGCTATGGAAACCTGGTGCTCAGTTTTTGTGCTGATGTTAACGCCAGAGGAGGTTTGGAACTCTGCAGTTATTGAGTCAGCAGAGCGTTGATGTTTTTTAAGCACTATGCGCCTCAGTACTCGTTGACCCCGCTGTGTAACTTTACGTGGTCTGACACTTCGTGCTGTGGCTCCTTAACGCTTCCACTTTGCAATATTACCACTTACAGTTGATGGTGGAATATCCAGGAGGGAAGAAATTTCACAAACTGACTTGTTGCAACGGTGGCATCCTATTACAGTACCACGCTGGAATTCAGTGAGCTCTTTAGAATGACTCATTCTTTCACTAATGTTTGTAGAGGCAGAGTGCACGGCTAGGCGCTTGATTTTATACACCTGTGGCAATGGGACTGAATGAAACACCTGAATTCAATGATTAAGAGGTGTATCCCAATACAGACAGACATAAAGACAGATTACACTCTAGGATACAAAGATAGATCTGAACTAGGTCTGAGATAGAGAGATGAGATGGGGATAAGGTAGAGCTTAGGACTAAGATACACCTGAGAGAGAGCTGAGATAGGACTGAGTTAGGATAAGAGAGAGAGCTGAGATAGGACTGAGTTAGGATAAGATAGCACAGGGAGTTGAGATAGGACTGAGTTAGGATATGATAGCACTGAGAGAGTTGAGATAGGACTGAGTTAGGATAAGAGAGTTGAGATAGGTCACAGATAGATAGATAGATAGATAGATAGATAGATAGATAGATAGATAGATAGATAGATAGATAGATAGATAGATAGATAGATAGATAGATAGATGGATGGCTGGGATGAGGCTGAGAGAGAGAGATGAGATAGAGATGAGATAGGACTGAGATAGGGCTGAGATAGTCCTGAGATTGGGCAGAGATAGGACTGAGACAAGATTGAGAGAGAGAGCTCAGATAGTGAGGAGATAGGACTGAGATAGGACTGAGATAGAGAGGAGATAGGACTGAGATAGGACTGAGATAGAGATGAGATAGGACTGAGATAGGACTGGCATGGTTGGATACACAGTTATACTCAGGATTATGGGGCGGGTTGTTTCTTTGTGTAGTTCAGTATCTCTTTTAAGTAATGATGCAACATAACTTTTTCACTTTCCACTTTTTTTCAACAGGGGAATGGTGGAATTAGATCAGGGTAAGACTTTCTTAGATATCTAATCTTAACTTTGATTACAATTCTGATACTGTACAGAAAACCAATCTGTCAGCCCAGGCAAATCCATCACTGTGCACACACAGAGAAGTTATCAGTATACTATGCTGCTGCATCAAATCCAATTATTCCAGAGGTGCTTACATATCTGGTTTTGTCAGAGAGAGAGAGAGAGAGAGAGAGAGAGAGAGAGAGAGAGAGAGAGAGAGAGAGAGAGAACGAGAGAACATCGGCACTTAGCTCCAGACATAGACAGACATGTTTATCTTGGACAGCAGACGCCGTGTGTGATCTCTGTCCTCTTAACACAACTGCCTGTCCTCCGTAACAACTACAGCGCATATAAACATTCAACAACAGCCTTCCTTGTAAACATCAACACACTGTAAACAGGAAGTCCACTGAGACGGCGCTGACCACAGGTATCCATCAGTAGACCGGGCTGATTCTGTCCCAGACTGAGAAACACCCAAGTCAAGAAGCAGCAGAAAAAGAGGAGTTTGTGAGGTGAAGACTTTGTGAGGTGACTTGCCTTTCTCAAGACAACAATACAGTAGGGCCTTTCAACCATCAGTAGAACAGGAAAAATAAGGAAAAAGGAAAAATAGAGTTCTGCTCACCAGACAGCTCCCATTCAATCCATTTGTAAATTGGCCGGCTTGAGATTAGAACCTGCAACATTCCATTTACTAATGCTACTCTTTAACCCCCTGAGCTTCCTCCCTTCCTGTGCTCCTCCTCCTCCTCCTCCTCCTCCTCCTCCTCCTCCTCCTCCTCCTCCTCCTCTCCCTGGACCCCTGGCTCCTAGCCAGCTCCCTGTGCCAGGGTGTCCATCAATGCATACCGGACCGCCTGATGGATGGATGTCTTCCCTGGCCTGCTTTCATCAGCCCCATCTGAGCACATAAGAGCCGGAGCAGCACCGGATCCACACGACACACCGTTCACGCTTATGGGAAGAGTGGCATAGGATTAAACCGCATACTGTAATTCAGAGCAGTACTTAAAAGCAGTGCTTGACTTATCAACGCTGCTACTCACTGGTACTAGTAAGGTGATGTTATAAACTGGTACTGCTACTCAGTGGTACTAGTAAGGTGATATTATAATCTGGGTGCAGGAGCTCCAGCAGTAGAACATCGGAGGTACTCAGCTCTGATGAGCTCCTACCCAACTCAAACCCTGTATAGAAGAAGTGTAAAGGTGTGTGACTGTGTGGTGAGGGTTGAGAGGGTAAAGGTGTGTGACTGTGTGGTGAGGGTTGAGAGGGTAAAGGTGTGTGACTGTGTGGTGAGGGTTGAGAGGGTTAAGGTGTGTGACTGTGTGGTGAGGGTTGAGAGGGTAAAGGTGTGTGAGTGTGTGGTGAGGGTCGAGAGGGTGCTGCTGATGCTCAAAACAGGGCTGCAGTCTGAAGATAGTTTTGGGCTGGAACGTCTCTCCCTCTTGGGCAAACCGCTTTAATTTCATTTGCGGAGAAAGAATGAAAAATGGTTGAAAGAGACGGATAGGCCCCAGTGTTATGGCAGGAAGTGTCTGGTCAATTTCATTTATTCAGAGTGTCTGCAGCGGTCTGCCAGCGAGGGGATTGGATGGCGCAGCCTGCTTCTTCAGCATGCCCCTATCCTTGAAATGCGATGATGAAGCCAGAGTGTCTGGGCCCTTGGCACTGCCAGTGATCCATGGGGCACTCTGCAGGACAAGGCCTGACTACTTGGCTGGTACCCTCCATCCATCTCTCCCTCATCAAACCAAGTGAGGGCTTCCAGATGGTTCTGCACTCTGGGTCCTTATTCACAGCATTCTGTGTGTGTGTGTGTGTGTGTGTGTGTGTGTGTGTGTGGGGGAGGGGGGGGGGGGGGGTAACAGGCACGCACTCGCAAATATGTACATGCTTGCCTTTTCGGCTTGGGCATGCACACACACGCATACCCACACATACACGCGCACACACACATCATTTCTCACTTGAGAAGAATTCTTTATCACAGCAGGGGAGTCACAGGGGTGCTGTGTCAGCTGTCTGGTGTCTTGTCAGCTAAACTCAAATACAACCGAGACACACGGGATCACAGATCAGCACTCTAGCACCCAGCGCTGGGAGGAGAGGGGTGATGACCTAACAGACGGTGTGATAATGTAACACACGCGCACACACAAACGCACACGTGCACACACACACGCACGCACACAGACAGGACCATATCATGTTGGCATCAAGGTTTATTATCTTTTATAATGTACAATATACAAAAATATAGAGTACCAAAAAATTCACAGTGTCTAAAAGGCAGTGATTACAGTCTAGATAACAGATCTCAAACTGGGTTCACAAACAGCCAAGACTGTTCTGGAATGGGTGTTTATTTAAGATTAGACAAACTGACATGATGCGTCTTCAAATCTCCAGTTTTAGAACGAGAAACATTCTAAAACAGTTTAAAACGGTTTTGTCTGTTGTATGTGAACCCAGCTTAGCAGTACCACCAGGTAAGTTGCATAGAGGGGCATCGAGCCTCACAGGGGACAGAGCTCCTCAATGTGACAGCAAGCTTGACCAATCACTGACCAATCACTAATCACTGAGTCCAATCGGACGCAATGACAATACAGGGACAACCAGTCAGACCTAGCAGGGCACATACTGTAAGACATCATAAAGTGGGAGTCATTAGTGTTAAGTTTGAGTAATTGTAGAAGTGCTTCTGGTACATTTTCTGTGTTCTAGTGTTCAAATACAATAGGTAGCCAGTTTGCCCTCTAAAAATACAAGTTAATCTACAGATACATAACAGTATGTGCAACTTTGATACCAAGCTACTACAGTCCATAGGCTGTAGTCACACGGTATCTTGGATCCTGGGGAAGTGTTGAGCTAGTAATTACCTCAGCGCCTAGTCAGCCCTTCACACGACAAGCCCCGCCCCCTAACAAACCCCATGGTTGGTGTGTACTTAGCTGCTGCACTTCCTATTTTCATACGACTATAAGGCTTGTAAAACAAACAGTGTTAGCTATACAATATACAGGGACCTTTACAATATACTAACCTTTTACTGTCATGGTTATTAATGAGTTGCAGAAGGCCGTCTCTATGTACAGGTAGAGCTCTCGTGCGTTGCTGAACGGAAACAAAGCATTGCTGGATTAGCATTCATTGAACAGGCATAATAAAATAACGCCCAGCTGTGAAATGCCCTTTATAAACCAAGCTTTACTATAAATAGTGTTGTTTTTTTTCCATTGAGGGCCAGAAGACTCTCATTAACATTGATTAACACCTCATACATGGAACATAGAAAAGCCAGTAGAACAACAGGAGTGCTGTCATGTCAATGTGAAAAAAATGCACATACCCCTTTACAGATCCTCTCTTATATAGTCATGTGTAAGAAAGCATTTACATGGTAGAAAATACAGTTTTGCTCATTCCCTTTCAAGCTCCCAGGCACTTACATACAAGCCCACAAAGCTCTCAAACATACAAGCCAAGAAGTACATAAAGACACACTTATACATGTGCCCCCCCCCCCCCCACACACACACACACACACACACAGCATTCATCTCATACTAAGTACTTTGAAGCGTGATTTAGCATGGTTGGTTAAGAGACTCAATTGATTTTCGCTACACTCGGTGTATTTAGCTCTGCTTTTTTGTGTCTGTTTTCAAAAAACAAAAATGTTGAAGATGCACTGGCTGCTACTGAGCTGCTGAAAAAGAATATATATATATACTGTATATCATGAATATATATATATATATACTGTATATCATGATGTGAAACTGGTGGTAAAAAACAAAAAACAAACTGGTGGTAAAAACAAGTGTTAATCAGCTATCCCTTATTTCTCAAACCAAACCTCTCCTTCTACGCTACTGCTCATCTGAGACTTACAACAAATTACCTCCCTCTGTAGAAAAAATAACATTCAAAAAAGCAAGTGCTCCTAGCTTATTCTACCTTATAATCATACAGAAAACACTGTGCATTTTTGCAAACTGACCATACTGGATATGACCGCTGAGCGGGACACTGCTCAGCACCATGTATCCATTAGGAGGATAAAGAGGACGTTCTCTTCTAGGTGTCATCATGTAAAAAAAGATAGTGAGGAAATAATAAATGAACATAATTTCTGAGCCCCTGTCTTCCCCCTCTTTTGCATACAGACACCCAAAGCATTCTCAAAGCTTGTCCAGTCCAGTCCACCCACAGAACACAGGACCACCCAGCTCTCCCATGCCCAGACCGTGAGCCTCTGGAGGGAAGGATGTGGTAGGAAACACCCATGCTGAGGCCTTGCTAGGCCATGCTTTGTATGGAACCCTTAGCCACAGAGTGGAGGGGGAACCAAGACTCTCACGTTTATTGTGTCTGTGAAGTGTGAGAAACACAGAAGGACACACACACATGCATACACACATGCACACGCGCACACAAACGCTCGCACACACACACAGCTATCCATAGAGGGGCCCGTTGTCACGTACGTAGTCCTCTAGAGATCGTCTATCTTTGCCACCAAACAGAGCCGGAGTTGATATCCTGCTGTGGGCCATGAGGGGAAGGGTATCCATCCATCTACCTCCGCTGAACACAAGAGAGCTGATATCCATCTCCTGATTTAATTGAGTTCTTTTTTTGTTGTTGTTGCCCCGACCAGAGCAAGGGCACAATGATATGCGCCAGTAGTTCTTGGTAACTGCTTTTGCCGCTGAGGGAATTAATGTTTGACGGGGGGAGGGGGAGGGGGGGGGCAAAGGGGGAGGAGTCAGAGAGGACACGCACACAGAGGTGAGCCGACCAATGACAGGCATCCAAGTTCACCTGCAGCTCTCTGGATATGTCCACCTATGACCGTCATGTGGTTGTGTCTTCCCTAGCGGGGCTGTGACCGGAGCTCACACTGTCAAAGTCAGAGTTTCTGCAGCACAAAAGCTGAGTCACTGCGACACTGCGATGTCCAGTAGCAACGCCCCTGAACGGCCATAGTTACATAAGCTCCTGGCTCTGCTCGTCAAACGAGGGTAAAGGGAGGCATTGTTTGCGAAATCCACCCATACAGAGTCCACCCATACAGAATGGAATGTTTCAGCTACTGTTGGCCCTTAAAAACACACTCCATCATGCGGAAGAGACTAGGGGGTGGTGGTGGGGGGGGGCGGGGGAGGGGGCGGGGGGGGGCGTCTGTCTCTGAGGTTCAGCTTATTTCTGTCTCCATGGCGACAGGACTCTGGGGTGTGTGGGTGTTCCGTCGTGGCCGGGCGGGGAGGGGGCTGGAGGGGGGCGTGTCTCAGCTGTTGCTGCTGTTGTTGTAGGTCCGGCAGGGCGAGGGGGAGGAGTCGGGGCGGTAGTCGTACTTGCCCAGGGCGGTGGGGTAGTAGGTGGTGGTGTAGACGTTGGTCTGCTGGAGGGGAGAGGGGTAGAAGTTGGACCTCTCGTCTGGCAGCAGGTTGTTCTTGTTCAGGGTCTGGGGGAGAGGAGAGGGGAGAGGCGCAGGACAAAGACTGTTGTCACAGGTGACCGTACACAAGGTCTTACGAAACCACAATGGAAACATCCAGAACAGGCCTTTAATGGGATGTGGGACAAGGTGCTGGCCATGTTTCCATAAGCAGGGTAAGGCACCGGCACAGATTAAGCGCACATCAAGCATAATCAATAACTAATATGAGATGCAGGCATTTACAGAACACGTCTAAACGAGAACATGGATAAAAACACATTTCATTTACTGTGTTTGCAGATCGTGGAAAAGCTACATTTTATAGGTGGGCTGAGGAAGTAATGTAATTTAGTGAAAAGCTCTGGGGGGAGTGGAGCCAGGAGTAGAGTAGCTCAATATCCAGGTTCCAGGATTAGTGAAATACACAGAGTCCCTCAGCAGGGGCCCTAGAGGACGGCTGAGTACACACCGGCATAATGAAATGGACCCACACTAAATGTGGCCCTCAGCTTCAACTGCAGCAGCAACTGTCAGCAATGGCTCCCTTCCTCTTCTCCCTCTTCCTCCCTCCCTCCTCGCTTTCTTCCTCCCTCACTCCTGCTCCTTCCCTCTCTCCCAGCCCCTGACTCCCAGCCCCAGCCCCAACCCCAACCCCAGCCTCCCAGCCCCCAAGCCCTGGCCACGCAGTCACAACAGCCCATCAGTCAGCCAGCCAGGGGCTGACAGCCTCTCACACTAATCAAGCTTCCTCCTGAGATGCAGCAGCCCTCTTAGATCAGCCTCTCAGAGCTAGCTGTGACTGGGGGGAGGGGAAGAGGAGGAGGAGGAGGAGGAGGAGGAGGAGGAGGAGGAGGAGGGGAGAGAGAGGAGGAGGAGGAACAGGAGGAGGAGGAGGAGGAGGAGGATATGGAAGAGGAGAATCAGGAACAGGAGGAGGGGAGGAGGAGAAGGTGGAGGAGCAGGAGGAGGAGGGGGAGGGGGGAGAGAGAAGGAGGAGGTGGAAGAGGAGAAGGTATAGCAGGAGGAGGAGGAGGTAGAGGATCAGGAGGAGGGGGAGGAGGAGGAGGAGGGGGAGGAGGAGGAGGAGGAGGGGGAGGAGGAGGTGGAGGAGGAGGTGGAGGAGGAGAAGGTGTAGCAGGAGGAGGAGGGGGAGGTAGAGGATCAGGAGGAGGGGGAGGAGGAGGTGGAGGAGGAGGTGGAGGAGGAGAAGGTGTAGCAGGAGGAGGAGGGGGAGGAGGAGGTGCAGGAGGAGAAGGCCTGGTGGTTTGGATGGGTGGTGAGTGTATATTGCAGGGTAACAGCTGTGCAGGGCCGGGAGATGAAGCCTACAATTTCTCTTTTGTAATAGGTTTGGAACCATTGCCAATTGTATTATTGTGTGACCTGTGGGAACATATGAAGAGACTACGAGTCTGATGGGAAGGTGCAGACGGTCACACCAAACCAAGGTTTCACCAAGATTCACAAGAAATCTGGACACATACCCACGGGTATTGTTAGAAGTCCAGGGCAAATTTGACTTATTTAATAGGTTTGGAACCATTGCCAATTGTATTATTGCATAACTTGTGGGAACATAAAAAGAGACTACAAATTTGTGGGATTGTGGTGCTTTGTGTTATTGAATTGATAAAAAAAAAAGGTTGTATTTTACTTAATTTCTTAACTTTATCTTCTTTTATTGTGTTTTATTTTCCTATATCTTATTTTTCCTGGTTTTGTTTATTTTATGTATTTTTTATGTGAAGCACTAAATTGCTGCATTTATTAGTATGAAAGTTGCTATACAAATAAAGTTTATTATTATTATTATTATTATTACATGGCTGTGAAAGGCAGTGAGAAGCCAGGTGTATTAAAGGGATCTATTAAAGGGGACCAGAGCTGAGTGTTTGGGTGTGTTTGTTTCGCCTGTGTTCATACTGTCGTGCGGCCCGCCCGTCCACCTGCCGTACCTTGAACTCCATGGGGGTGTACTTCTCGTTCTTTGGTGTGGTGTTGCCCTTGTAGCTGAGGTGGTTGGGGGTGGTGGGGTGGATCACGGCGGACTCCTGCGACGGCTTGTGGTAGCGCTGGCAGTACACGTACACCAGGAAGGACAGAAGCCCCGCCCCCAGGAAGCAGGACACACCCGTGGCGATGAGGTGAAGAGAGGTGAACGCTAAGTAAAAACAGAGCGGCCGTCAGCTACACTCCAGTGGCAGTTTGAGCCTTTGAGGCGGTTTTACCCGCCTAAAAAGTTTTACTTTTACTTAAAGGTCAGTTATATATTTTCCTCACAACTGTAGCAGCTGCAGCTACTGAAGTAGAATCCTAAAAGCCGAACTGTCTGGCAGAGTCCCAGCAGGTGACCTAAACAGCGGCTAAGTCACCACGCCACTCATGCAAATTCTCCGTCTGATTATGGGTTCAAAGGGCCATGCTGTCCTAATTTTCGGCTGCAATCATTTTGCTTTGGCCCAGTGGAACCTTCCTACCCAACCTCCCACTGCCCTTCTCCTCAACCTCCTCAGGTAGATTAAAGAGAGGGAAAAAAAACACAAACTCACACATATACACGCGCACTCACACACACACACACGTGCGCGAACACACACACACACACACACAGACACACACACAAATTGCTTCTATTAACTCCTGTTGTGCGGATGAAAGCGTATCACGGAGCGATGGAGCGAACGCGCGCACACACACACACACACACACACACACACATACACACACACACACACACACACACACACACACACACACACACTCCGAGTATGGGTGGTGGTGGGGTGTGTGTGGGGGTGGGGGGTGGAGAGCAGTTAATCCACTTACCTCCGCAGTGCTGGTCCTTATCAAAGCCAGACGCAGGGAGAATCACTGCAGAGAAGAACACACACACACACAGTCAGGCAAACACACACACACACACAGTCAGGCAAACACACACACACACACAGTCAGGCAAACACACACACACACACACACACACACACACACACACACACACACACACACACAGAGCACCACAGCAACCACTCAGAAGAGCAGCCTCACTCTCATGTGTTTAATGGCGCAGGCTCACTCCCATGTCCATGTGAATGTTGAGTAGCTTGCAGTGCACAAACAAAATCAGGGACATAAACAAAACGATCCTGTGTGAAAAGGGCCGACCAGTAACCGTCTGACAACTATCTCTCTGAGGGCCAGCGAGCGCCAGAGAATTCTTAGGTTGGGAACTTCAGATACTCCACAAGCGATTACCAGAAACACGCCCGCTCTGGGCTCATTCATTGAGGGGGTATGAGGAGGTGGAGGAGGGTGTGTGTGTGTGTGTGTGTGTGTGTAGGGGGGCGGGATGATTGAGACGCATCCAGTCTCTGATTAATTTTTGGTGTACTTTTTCGACCCATCCCCTTTTCCCATCCCGGTGACCTGAATATTTCCATCAACCAAAATTGCTGTGGAATTCGATGTGATTGGGTGTTGAGACAGCACATTAATATGAAGCGCCAGGCCTTGATTCACTTGGTATTCTGGGGGGGTCGACGAGGCCGGCCGGCCGCGCTGGCGGGCCCAGGAAACATCCCTTCAGGAGAAGGTGAACGTGAGAGGCCTAAGGCAGGCTCACTTTGGCGGCTTCCAGCAGGCCGTCTGATTGGCCGAGACCTGTTTTCCCTAATGAGTTTGGAAGGCAAACAGAGGCCCGTCTGGAGGGGGGGGGCGGGGAGGGGGGGGGGGGGGGGGGTGTTTGATGCAGTGTGTGTGTGAAATCATAATTATGTTGTGTCTACAGTACAGTACATAAGACTGAGTATAAACAAGACAGAAGGGGGAGGGGTGTGTGTGTGTGTGTGTGTGTGTGTGTGTGTGTGTGTGTGTGTGTGTGTGTGTGTGTGTGTGTGTATGAGAGTGATTTATTTCAGTGATTTAGATCATGATAGGGACAATGATGATGTTGTTGATGATGATGAGGATGATGCTAATATGATGATGGTGATGGAGTGTGTGTGTATCTGTGTATGGTTGTGTGTCTGTGTGTGTGTGTGTGTGTGTGTGTGTGTGTGTGTGTGTGTGTGTGTGTATTCCTCACCTGGGATCTCGTTGCAGTCCCTGTGCTCGGTGCTGTTGCCAATGCAAGGGGCGGAGCCTTGCGCTCCACACACCCGACTACGCGCCTGCAGTCCGGCGTCATCACAGGCTGACCAGAGTGACCACGCCATCCAGCCGCCTGCTCACACACACACACACACACACACACACACACACACACACACACACACACACACACACACATAAAGAGAGAGACACTCTGTCAGTGTAGGGTCAGACAACGAAGATCTCCCCCTGGGTTGTGTTTCCAGCTGCAGTAGGCTGGTGGAAAGTTCTAGCTTGCAGCCAAGTGAGCTGGAGTTTGTTTGATGCTTAGTGGAGATTTGTTTTTTGGAGACTTGTGTACAGGCGTCCCAGCAGTAAACGGAAAAGCCCTCTTCCCATTGGTCGGAAGAAGAAGACCTGTATCCCAACCATTGATCTAAAAGTTAGCATCGCCTCCATTTTGTTCTGAGTTCTAAATGAGTTCTGAGTTCTAAATCCCTATGAGAAAACTGAATGGGATTCACAAAAATAAGGAATGTGTTTAAAGCTTAGAAAGATCAGCAGTGCAACTTCCATCCAGAACTATTGGGAGGAATGGCATTCAAACAATAAATGAGAAATGGATTCTGATTCAGAATTACAGAAAGAACATAGGAGAGGAGAGATATCTACTTTAAATGTATGTAATAGTTCATTAGTAAGGTAGTATCCGTGTAATATCTTCATATGAATTTCATATGAGTTTTATTTGGTATGATGAGTTTATTAGGGTCTGACCAAATGTTCTCTACTTTGAAATCTGGATCAGATAGTTTCAATATAATAATAGACTTGATAAACAAGAATCGACTTGAACAAAATGTTCCTAATATGGTGATTATCACACATACGATCACATAGGGGTTTCCCACCTATTCAGCGTTTTGGGATCTCATCCCATCCCATTCAACGGGCCATAATAGTGCATTTTCTAATAAGAAAGTAACTTAGGAGGAATGCTTTTTACAACACTTATAATCTCTTGGAGAGATATCCATACCCCTACTCTCAAGTCTTCATAACTGGGTTGCCATGATCAGCAAGTATATCTGAGACAAAGATTACACCCTTATCCGTCCATTCTTTATTGTATCCAGACCTGTTTCTAGATAATATATGTTGATTATTCCAAATTATGCATGAATGTGGAGAGAAATGATGTTTGAAGGCAATCTTCCAAGCTGCAAGTGCCTGTTTGTGAAAGTTGGCAGGTTTGAGAGGTAATACTGCACTTCACATATTAGGAATGTAAAACCATTGAGAATGATTTTTAGATAAACATTGCTTAATCCAATTGAATTTGAAAATCTGATTGATTGTTTGAAAACCCAAAGCATTAAGTCTCCTTTAGAGTAGCTGAATCCACGTCTTTATTTTAACAAACTTAGTTTTGTTTTTCCATATGAAGTGAAATAGGAGAGAATGGCTGCAGATGTTTTGGGATCAACATAAGGAGAGATGGCAGAATATAGATATAGATATATGTAGAATATACTCATTTAAATACCTTCTGCCTGTGAAAGCAGTATGTGACCCTGTGTGGGAAAGACTCTTTGTAACCAGCAGTTAAAGATTGTTTTTATCTTTTTCTATTGGATAATAAATTGGTAGCTGCTCTATAAGACGCTCCTCAAGGTATACCTTGGCAAAGGGACAGTTTTTCTATCTATTTATCTATGCAAGAACACATACACATACACACACACACACACACACACCAACACACACACACACACACACACACACACACATGAACATTCCCACTGCGTGAAATCACTTGTGTTTAATAACATGGCTCAGGTAATTGCTTCATTCATTTTCATGTGTTTCTGTCACTTAGCCCACCTGTGCGTGCGCACTGCTAGAGACGGTTAGATAGATAGTTAGACTGAGCAGTGAGCTATAATGCTCAACCCCACGGCACCCTTATTAGTATGCTGCCTGGCTGGTCCTCCATTACAGAGAAGTCTTTAATCAGACTATCTCTGACAGGGCCATCAGATACACGCAGACTGACTGACAGACCATCTTCGTCTAATTGCTGAGGCCACTGTAGGTTTAGACAGGGAAGGAGGAACGAGCCCAAGGTCCCGCCTGTCAATAAATGAATCAAGGAGAGACAAATGGAAACGCAAAGTCATTAGCATGGCAGCCAGTCATTCCTCATGCACACGGGCTAAAGGACCTGTCTAAATAAGGAAAACGTCAGCCTGATGATACAGGCTAATTAGCAAGGCAACAATGAAGGGAAAATACAGAAAGCCATTTCCTATTCTTTGTCTGTCATTATACCAGTGAGACAGACTGCTCATGTCCCAGGAAAGAGAAGCTGATTTAATTCAAAATGAATAACAGTGACGTTGAGGAACCTCACTGACTGACACACACACGCACGCACGCACGCACACACACACACACACACACACACACACACACACACACACACACACACACACACACACACACACACACACACACACACACACACACACTCACACACACACTCACACACACACAAGCAGGCATGCACGCAGACACTATATCCGAAAAGAGAAATAAATATTCTCTTAGCCATGATATTCTCAGTAATAATAAATGTACTA
>NC_140250.1:20046644-20048106 GCF_949987555.1 Borostomias antarcticus
CGCTTCTGCTTCCCATCCCAGCCACAGTACGGGTCCCGCGCCTCCAGACACAACCTGCAGGGGGCAGGAGAGAGGCGAGGCGGGAGAGAGGGAGGGGGGGGGGAGAGAAGGGGAAAGAGAGAAAGTGAGAGAGAGAAGGAGGGAGAAAGAAAACGAGAGGGTGGGAGAGTGAGTCTAACAAGCCACGCCAGCAAGTAAACAGTCCAGGTGATCATCGTGATGTTTATTTGAACATCATGTTCAAATAAACTCGGGCTCGCTCCAGACATGTGCACCCCTGACTCCAGAACTAGCGAGGTAAACAGATCAGCACTTAATCCCCCCCACCCCCCCACCCTCTACCCTCCATTAACCCTCCCCCCATCCCTGCAAGACAGCGTGCCCAAACAAGCAATTAACTATACCGTATGTAAGCTCCCAGTTAAACAGGGGCTTAATGAGAGATAATTAAATCGGAACCTGTTAATGATCAGGCAGTGCCTGGAGGGCTGATCTTAGGGCCCGGGGAGGCAGGCTGGCTGGAATGTGGGACCAATTTTGGTAAATAAATCCATCAACCTACTCCCTCCCTCCCTCCGTCCCTCCCTCCCCTCCCCTCCCTCCCCTCTCTCCCTCCCTGTAGTCCCAGCCGGGAGGAGGTGGAGCGGACAGCGTTTCCTGGCAGGGACAGAGGCAGCCTGCCTGGATTATTTGTGCGAGGCGCCCTGCGGCGTTCCAGCTCCGAGGTTGAGGGAACACACTGTGTTGATCCAGCAGCCAGAGCCAAAGCCTGCTGCTGCTGAGGGGGACTGAGGGGAGGGATGGGAGGGAGAGAGAGAGACCATCGCTGTCCCTGGGGGATGGAGGGGAGGGATGGGAGGGAGAGAGGGAGACCATCGCTGTCCCTGGGGGAGGAACGGAGGGATGGGAGGGGAGGGAGGGAGACCATGGCTGTCCCTGGGGTATGGAGGGAGGAGCGGAGGGATGGAGGGATGGGAGGGAGAGAGGGAGGAATGGAGGGATGGAGGGATGGGAGGGGAGGGAGGGAGGAACGGAGGGATGGAGGGATGGGAGGGGAGGGAGGGAGGGAGGGAGAGAGCATGTCGCTGAGCCAGCACATCAGGGAAGAGGTCTGGAGAGCCTCAGGGGGAGACATGATGAATGCTTGCTCTGGTGTGGTGACCTCCAGCACTCTGGACCGAGGCTGTGTAATGGTCTGGCCCCTGGGGTCAGCTAGCCCTTTCTCAGTCTGTATAAGAGCCTGGCCCCTGGGTCAGCTATCTGGGCTCTCTGGTGCTGTGCTGAGTGACACACACACACACACACACACACACACACACACACACACACACACACACACACACAACAACAAGAGCCAGTTATGTTGCGCATTACAAAAAGAATGGGCGGACCAGTGAAACCCTGGAAAAGAAGGATGTGTTATTTAAAGGGGAGTTGGAACTAAGGCCCAATTAGCCCCACC
>NC_140250.1:20048306-20050806 GCF_949987555.1 Borostomias antarcticus
GGAGAGAGAGAGAGAGAGGGAGAGAGAGGAGGAAGAGACTGAACCAGCGGAGAGAGAGAGAGAGGGAGAGAGAGGGAGAGGAGGAAGAGACTGAACCAGCGGAGAGAGAGAGAGAGGGAGAGAGGAGGAGGAAAAGACTGAACCAGCGGAGAGAGAGAGAGAGGGAGAGAGAGGGAGAGGAGGAAGAGACTGAACCAGCGGAGAGAGAGAGAGAGGGAGAGAGAGGAGGAAGAGACTGAACCAGCGGAGAGAGAGAGAGAGGGAGAGAGAGGAGGAAGAGACTGAACCAGCGGAGAGAGAGAGAGAGGGAGAGAGAGAGAGAGGGAGAGAGAGGAGGAAGAGACTGAACCAGCGGAGAGAGAGAGAGAGGGAGAGAGAGGAGGAAGAGACTGAACCAGCGGAGAGAGAGGGAGAGAGAGGAGGAAGAGACTGAACCAGCGGAGAGAGAGAGAGAGGGAGAGAGAGGAGGAAGAGACTGAACCAGCGGAGAGAGAGAGAGAGAGGGAGAGAGAGGAGGAAGAGACTGAACCAGCGGAGAGAGAGAGAGAGGGAGAGAGAGGAGGAAGAGACTGAACCAGCGGAGAGAGAGAGAGAGGGAGAGAGAGGAGGAAGAGACTGAACCAGCGGAGAGAGAGAGAGAGGGAGAGAGAGGAGGAAGAGACTGAACCAGCGGAGAGAGAGAGAGAGGGAGAGAGAGGAGGAAGAGACTGAACCAGCGGAGAGAGAGAGAGAGGGAGAGAGAGGAGGAAGAGACTGAACCAGCGGAGAGAGAGAGAGAGGGAGAGAGAGGAGGAAGAGACTGAACCAGCGGAGAGAGAGAGAGATCCTTTCATGTGTATACTCCCTGTCTCCATGTCCCCGAGGGCTGAGCTGAGACACTACATCACTAGGAGTGTCAGCACACACACACACACACACACACACACATACCAGGGCTGCCATGTCTCACGCATTGAGCGTGAGACGCACGCATTTCAACCTATTCTCACACTCACGCGCCACACTTCACAATTCTCGGGGGGGGGGGGGGGGTAAGTGAAAAAATCTCACTCCAAAATCTTGGTCAAACTTGGCAACCCTGCACACACACACACACACACACACACACACACACACACACACACACACAAACATGCAGGAACTGGAGCTCTTGTCCTCTAAGCATCAAATAGCTGCTGTCAGCAGGAGAGAGAGGTTAAATATGCTGTAGATCTGACCAGACCAGGCCAGACCAGACCAGACCAGACCAAACCAGACCAGACCAGACCAGACCAGTCGAGACCAGACCAGTCGAGACCAGACCAGACCAGACCAGTCGAGACCAGACCAGACCAGTCGAGACCAGACCAGACCAGACCAGACCAGACCAGACCAGACCAGACCAGACCAGACCAGACCAGTGACGTACTGTACAGTATCAGGTTTTCAAAGTAGCAAAACATTTAAACTGAAAATACACTTGTGTAATTAACATTAACATGTTGTTTATGTTAATTAATGTCACCTATCCCCTTATCTTAGTTATATTCAAGAATAAAGCCAATAATTCATTTTTATTGTGATTCATATGAATGTATCCTCGTAAAAATGTCATTCAGTATAACACAACGTTTTTTGTTTTTTTATTTAAATGTAGCTAGTTATCGCCAAGCTAACATTAGCTGCTGCTAGCTGCTGTACAGTAGTTACAGTAGCTAGCAAGCTAACATTAGCTTGGTAATAGCTAGCTACATAACTATTGTAACCACAGTTTTTAGTCTGTCTTCTGATGCTAGCTGTATTCAAGGTGACAAATAAAGGTCCCTAGAAAACGCTGTATGATTACTGAATATTACCATACTGAATACTGTCATTTTAAACTGGTAGGCTATTTCAAGGTACATTATCTTGTGGATAATGGAATCTACTGTAAGCTAGCCTGCACATCTCATCTTGTCATTCAGTACCATGCAATTCAATACAGCTGTATAATTATATCCACAATAAATCATCAAATTGACAGCTGTTCATGTGCAATACTTTTTATTCTACACACAAAGTGAGGCGGCGCGGCCAAAAGTGACATTGGAAAAGACCTTCAGATCAGACCAGATCAGACGAGACCAGATCAGACCAGATCAGACCAGACCAGACGAGACCAGATCAAACCAGATCAGACCAGACCAGACCAGACCAGACCAGACCAGACCAGACCAGACCAGCCCAGCCCAGACCAGACCAGACCAGACCAGATCAGACCAGATCAAACCAGACCAGACCAGATCAGACCAGATCAAACCAGATCAGACCAGATCAAACCAGATCAGACCAGATCAGACCAGATCAGATCAGACCAGATCAGATCAGACCAGACCAGATCAGACCAGATCACACCAGATCAGACCAGACCAGATGAGACCAGATCAGACCAGATCAGACCAGATCAAACCAGACCAGACCAGATCAGACCAGATCAAACCAGACCAGACCAGACCAGATGAGACCAGATCAGACCAGATCA
>NC_140250.1:20058306-20090806 GCF_949987555.1 Borostomias antarcticus
AACAAACCCCCCCTGGTATTACTATACCTCACATGCAATTAATCACAGCTCCCATTCCAGGTTATGATGCTCCTGCTGTTAGCAGATGAGTAGAGCCACCGTGTCACATGTCTAATCGTCACCTGACAGAGGGTGTATTTAGGGCACATTCATCATATTTAGTTGTGCAGCGTTTTTAGACCCACACTGGGACTCCCACCTGCTATCTGTCTCTGTTATCTGCCCACATGGACTGATGAGATGCAGATAGATGGGTGATCACAAGAGAGAGAGAGAGAGAGAGGGCAGAGAGAGAGAAGGAGAGAGAGAAGGAGAGAGAGAAGGGGGGAGAGAGAGAAGGAGAGAGAGGGAGGGAGAGGGAGGGAGAGAGAAGGGGAGAGAGAGAGAGAGAGAGAGGGAGGGAGAGAGAAGGGGAGAGAGAGAGAGAGAGGGAGAGAGAGGGAGGGAGAGAGAAGGGGAGAGAGAGAGAGGGAGGGAGAGAGAGGGAGGGAGAGAGAAGGAGAGAGAGAGAGAGGGAGGGAGAGAGAAGGAGAGAGAGAGAGAGGGAGGGAGAGAGAAGGGGAGAGAGAGAGAGAGAGAGAGGGAGAGAGAAGGGGAGAGAGAGAGAGAGAGAGGGGGGTGGAGAGAGAGGGCAGAGAGAGAGAAGGGGGGAGAGAGAGAGGGAGGGAGAGAGAAGGGGAGAGAGAGAGGGAGGGAGAAGGGGAGAGAGAGGGAGGGAGAGAGAGAGAGGGAGGGAGAGAGAGAGAGAGAGAGAGAGAGAGGGAGAGAGAAGGGGAGAGAGAGAGAGAGAGAGAGGGAGAGAGAAGGGGAGAGAGAGAGGAAGGGAGAGAGAAGGGGAGAGAGAGAGGGAGGGAGAGAGAAGGGGAGAGAGAGAAGGAGGGAGAGAGAAGGGGAGAGAGAGAGAGAGGGAGGGAGAGAGAGAGAAGGAGGGAGAGAGAAGGGGAGAGAGAGAGAGAGAGAGAGGGAGAGAGAAGGGGAGAGAGAGAAGGAGGGAGAAAGAAGGGGAGAGAAAGAGAGAAGGAGGGAGAGAGAAGGAGAGAGAGAGAGGGAGGGAGAGAGAGAGGGAGGGAGAGAGAGAGGTGACTACTGTCTTCTTACTGGTGATGTTCTTAACGACACAAGCTCCCGGCGCCGACCTTGGGGACCAGCCCGCGGTCCCTCACTGATGAACCCATTAGACTGATGTCCCGACCGCGGCAGGTAATCAACAGCTGCTAATGTCCACGCCACCGAGAGAGTACACAGTTATAGAGAGACTTGAGACCTTTCTGGAATAGTGAAGTGGAAGATGAATTGTGGCTAATGAGTATGTTTTACAGGCCACTGAAGTAGAAGTAAATATGTTATTTTATTTTTTCCCCTAAGGATACAGTGCCCAGAGCGGAAGGTGTCCCGTCCGGAGCTTTGTGACAGCTGACGGGACAGGAAGTGAGAAAAGCCTGACAGACAGATATAGACGGCTCTCTCAGCCCCGGCGGGTTATGACAGCATTTCACTTTGACAAAGTGGATCTTTTTCCCCGTGGACGACCGACTGACCGACACGACACACCTAGACGTCACGTCGCTGGTTCGTCATGTTGGGAGAGGCGGTCGCGAGGCGGAGTCTGACCCCAGCGGAGGTGGCCCGAGACCTCGGCGAGAGAGCGGAGGGGCATTAAATCACCAGAGCGGGGACAATGTTCCCACCAAAACCACAAAGCCCCCACGCAGCCACCTCCTCTCCCCGTTCTCTGGGTCGCCTGTTGCTCTGAAAGAAGCCCCTTCCTAAAGCTTCTGGAGGCTGCACCGTCCACACACCATCAATGGGAATAGTGTTCCTCCCCCACAATGGCCAGATCAACTGTGGGAGCATTCTGGCCTCCCTCTCTCCCACCCTCCCTCTCTCCCTCCCTCTCTCCCACCCTCCCCCACGCCTTCTCTTCATCCTGCTGAGGCCTTGTTGGGCGGAGCTGAGCTCTAAGGGAGAGAAAAGGCACATGCCATCACGTCCTCTTCACACACACACACACACACACACACACACACTGCTCCCCTCCTCTGACTACCGCGTGGGACAATGATCACAAATGTGAAAACAAAGCATATTGAGAGAGAGAGAGAGAGAGATCCTCCCCAAAACAAAATTCATCATCAATCTATGATTTGTCCTTAAAATGGCTGAGACAGGTTCTCAAGGTATTTATTACGTGGCCCTTACCACAACATGAAAAAAATTATCTTTAAACTGTTATATGTGTTATTACACAGTTATATCTGATCTTACACAGTAATTACATGTAAAAATTAAACCACCTGGAGAAGCCTCAGTCCCATTGCATGACCTTCCCAAGCTCAATTCAGTCCAACCAACACATGTTCAACCTCCAGACTGTGAGTAGCTGTTTTCTTTGTTTTATTTCTTTTGTTTTGAGAAAAACAACAAATACAACATGTGCGATAAGAAGCCACCAGACAAATTGAGCCTGTTGGGTCACATCAAGCATTAATTAGGGGTAGCAGACAGTAGGCGGGCGGGCGGCACGGCCCTATCAGCTTCCACAGACAGAGGGGTACGCGGCGGCGCGCCCCTATCAGCTTCCACAGACAGAGGGGTACGCGGGCGGCACGGCCCTATCAGCTTCCACAGACAGAGGGGTACGGGCGGCACGGCCCTATCAGCTTCCCCAGACAGAGGGGTACGCGGCGGCACGGCCCTATCAGCTTCCACAGACAGAGGGGTACGGGCGGCACGGCCCTATCAGCTTCCACAGACAGAGGGGTACGGGCGGCACGGCCCTATCAGCTTCCACAGACAGAGGGGTACGGGCGGCACGGCCCTATCAGCTTCCACAGACAGAGGGGTACGGGCGGCACGGCCCTATCAGCTTCCACAGACAGAGGGGTACGGGCGGCACGGCCCTATCAGCTTCCACAGACAGAGGGGTACCAGCGGGCGGCACGGCCCTATCAGCTTCCACAGACTGAGGGGTACGCGCGGCACGGCCCTATCAGCTTCCACAGACTGAGGGGTACGCGCGGCACGGACCTATCAGCTTCCACAGACAGAGGGGTACGCGGCGGGCGGCACGGCCCTATCAGCTTCCACAGACAGAGGGGTACGCGGCGGGCGGCACGGCCCTATCAGCTTCCACAGACAGAGGGGTACGCAGCCGAGTGTGAAGACCAGGTGACAGACAGACAGATGGCCGAGAGCACGACACATTTAACAGCTATGAGCCCGTCGGGAACAGAGAGATCAGATGATCCAGACTAGACTTGACGGGGTAATGAATTCACATCCTCTTGTTTGTGTTCAGACGTTCCCACCCAGAGAGTGGTTCTGTGCAGGTACGACCCAGAGAGTGGTTCTGTTCAGGTACCACCCAGAGAGTGGTTCTGTTCAGGTACCAGTGCTGGAGCCCTACCCAGGCCCAGAGAGTGGTTCTGTTCAGGTACCACCCAGAGAGTGGTTCTGTTCAGGTACCAGTGCTGGAGCCCACCCATCCCCAGAGAGTGGTTCTGTTCAGGTACCAGTGCTGGAGCCCACCCAGCCCCAGAGAGTACCATGAGAGTCCCGTACTACCGGACCTCCAATAACAATCATCAACCTTGAAGGTCTTTTAATTTGCCACACAACAATTACCCGCCAGCACGCGTGAATGAGCAGCGACGTACAAACACATGCGTTTACTATTGTAATTAATCCTCTGCATTTCATCCGTCCAAACCGTCCTCCTCCAGGGGCAGTCAGGAGCAGTGGTGCCCGGAGACCAAGTCCAAGTCCAACATCCTGGTCAGGGACCGGACTGAAGAGCATCTGTTCTTCTGCATGTGTTTCATATTGGGGTTCTATGTGGAGGGAACCCACGTGAGCACGGGGAGAACATGCACACTCCACACAGAAAGGCTCAGGAGACAGCGCATGCGGGAATCGAACCCAGGACCTTCTTGCTGTGAGGTGACGGTGTAGCGCACCCAGCCACCCATCATGCCACAGTCCAGTTCTGCTCGTCAACACCCTGACATTCTGCTCAAAATGCTCCTGCAGTTTGCAAGAAAAAGAACATTACCATAATCCAACGAGCTATGTCCAGTATGTGTAACACATCATGATTTGTAAATAAATGGACTGCACTTATATAGCGCTTTTCCACCTTAGCGGCACTCAAAGCGCTTTACAATGGCCTCTCATTCACCCATTCACACACCAATGGCGGTATCATTGGGAGCAATTTGGGGTTAGGTGTCTTGCTCAAGGACACTTCGACATGTGGATAGTCGGAGCTGGGATTCGAACCACTGACCTTTCGATCACTGAACGACCCTCTCTACCAACTAAGCTACAGCCACCATTATTGTAAATAATGCATTAACGGAAACCGATGAGAGTCCAGAACAAAAAGCAAAAAATAGTATTTTCCATTTTATTCTCATCACACTAGGGCCAAGAGGCCAGGTCTGAGAGTTGATGGTTTGGTGCGAAGGGGGGTTTGACTGTTTAAGGGCCACCGTGGATGTCATCGTCTGGGGAGCACATTATCACATCCAGGTGACAAGCAAACCAAGGTACTGGTTCTCCAGACACCAGAAGCACAGTGAGGTAACAAGCCAAGGAGGACTTCATATGGAACTGTGCCCCTAGCTAGTTCCATCATATTTACTCAGCAGACAACCACGGAGCAGCATGGCTGTGTGTTATGGGATTTGTGTTCAGAATATTAAAGATGAAATATGCAGGAATGGAGGAAGGTCCCAGGGTTTTACGAAACTCCAGCCCAAGGCGCCACACACACACACACACACACACACACACACACACACACACACACACACACACACACACACACACACCTATGTATTCAGCACCTCTAATCGGACTTATAGAAAGACATTTGGGTACATAGCTAGCTAGCGCCGCTTTTGTGCCCCGGCGCTAACCTAATTAGCATGTCAATCCAGCCGAGGCCCACGATAAAGAGATACATCTCTGACGTCCCTCGTGGCCGGTAGTCTGAACAAAGTCCAGCAGACGGACCCAACTCCTCCACCGCGGCACTGTGGCTCAGTACTTAGCACTGTCGCCTCACAGCGAGAAAGGGTTCGATTCACACTTGGGATGTTGTCAGGTACTCAGGTAGGGTGTCTCGTTGTCAGGTACTCAGGTGGGGTGTCTCCCAGGGATGTTGTCAGGTACTCAGGTGGGGTGTCTCATTGTCAGGTACTCAGGTGGGGTGTCTCATTGTCAGGTACTCAGGTGGGGTGTCTCGTTGTCAGGTGCTCAGGTGGGGTGTCTCGTTGTCAGGTACTCAGGTTGGGTGTCTCCCAGGGATGTGGTCAGGTACTCAGGTGGGGTGTCTCGTTGTCAGGTACTCAGGTGGGGTGTCTCCCAGGCCTTTCAGGGCGGAGCTTGTATGCTCTCCCCATGTTTGTCAGCGTTTCCCACGTAAAGATCCCAATATGAAAAACATGCAACAGTTTGGCTAACGCTGTCTGTCCCTGACAAAGACAGACAGGAGACAGGATTGGTCCCTGGCCGAAGCTGTCTGTCCCTGACAGCACAGACAGGAGCACTTTGATTGGTCCCTGGCCGAAGCTCATACATGCGCCTAACTGTCTGCTCCCAGCTGCCCTTGAGGGAAGGACGACGGGATGGGTTAAGCATTTCATCGGCGCCCCTGATGCGTGTGTGTGTGTGTGTGTGTTTTCCTGTGTCGCCCATTACATAACAGGTGTGTTGCGTCAAGTGCACTTGTGCATGCCTTGTGACAAAATAATTATTTTTCTTCTATCTATTTCAGGTGAGCGCAAGGACCCTTTTGAAAGCCTATGATGGCTTTCACTCAGCAAGCTGAAAACACTCTTAAAGTTTAGTGTGGAATTGGAATGAGAAAGTGAACTGCTCTCAGACACAAGTGACCGGTGGGTGGGTGGTGGTGTGGACCGTTGTGACAAACACAAACAAGATACCTTTGCTTACAGGAAATGGAGGCCACAGTGAGACCAGTAGGTTGTTCTCTCTGGTAGAGACGGGCCCTGGAGATGTTATTGATTCACTATTGAGTATGCTTGGACAAACAACAACAAAAACAACACAGGCCCAGCAAAAACCATGTAGGCCAAGTTGGTAGCCGAACTCAGACAAATGTGTTTGAAAATGCATCATAATCACCCTTATCTAGCTCATATATTGATATAAGCGGATGCATTCCTCTGCTTATATACAGTACTGTAAATAGTTTTCTGCATCAGTATTTTGAAAGTACAGTATCAGTGTGAGGAGCTACATTAAAGCTTCAGTGTGCCCCCCTCTCCTCTCTCTGGCCCCGTACAACAGAGCTGGTTCTACATGGATGAGTACGAGCTCCGCTACCTCCTCAGACACACACACACACACACACACACACACACACACACACACTATCTCCGCCGCCCTCTCCTCTCTCTGGCCCCGTACAACAGAGCTGGTTCTACATGGATGAGTACGAGCTCCGCTACCTCCTCAGAAACACTCACACACACACACACACACACACACACACACACTATCTCCAGCGGAGGTAAGAGACACACACTCCCTCTTTAGCATGGAGGTAACGTCTGCTGTAGGTCAGATCGTGTTCCTACTCTATTAAACTTTCATCCAAACTGTCCCCTCTCCATCGATGCCCTGCAGACATCAAAAATAATTCACATGGAGCGTTTTAAATAAAGCACTATTAATGAGTGGACGAGGGGCCATAAACGTATCGCTCTCGACCATCAATTACATAATTGATGTAATTAAATAATTGATGTTGATATCAGATAACCCGCCTCATACTCATGGGGCCCTAGCAGGGTCTGAGTGCTGTATAAGATGCTGGAGGCTCATGTATTGTTGGGTGGGTGTCTGGACTGCTCTATCTGTCAAGAGCCCTCATAAGTTAATCAACCATCTCCATTTGAAAGGGCAAGCTAAGGGATCTAAGACAACACTTGAGTTAGCACCAGCAGTGTGGGGGGTGTATATGAATATTAATAGACAGGCAGTTGTTTATTTCTTGTCTGCCTGAAAGGACCTCACTGAACCTATCGACCAATGATGACATCATCTCCCGAGGGAAACCTAGAGGAAACATCTCACAGTGATGAATGCATCTGAATCTGAACACTTAGGTTTGATAAACAGGAAGGACTAAACACGGGTTGAATGAGAGATGGATCAAGTCCCTCGCGTCATTCATTCTTCTTGCAAAGGAGAAACGGCAAATTCAGTGACAAATTGATACTGAATTAATTGCAAGAGTACTGAGTCTGCATGCAGCTCCCAGCACCGCAGGATCACACCTGCCGAGGTGTTGGTTGCTGAACACTGCCCTCTATCGTTCTCCAAAAACATAACAGGTCACATACATCCAATGGTCACAAACCTATTTAATACTTCAACTTCTTTGTAGCCTATTTTCAGCAAAAACACAATCTTATTTTTTTCCCCGGTTTTTGAGTTTAATGAAATGCGTTCCATTATTCAAATAGGCAACTGAGGTCAGTCTACTTGGAAAATGCGTGTCAACAGTCATGAAGAAAAGGATTCAGAAGTGCTGCGATGCTCCAATACGACATCCGTGAAGCAGGTGGAATGTGCTTTTCTACGGTGACTATATTCACTAATTTGTGGGAGAGTCATTTCGATGACATAGTAATTACGCATTCTGCTATAACAGCGTGGAACGCACTAGAAGCGCGGTTGGGCATTTAATGACCTCCGTGCGCAATGTTCACGCTTAATACAATCATACAATATATGATTAGTATGCAGTCAGGTCTTATCACAACAGAAATTCAATGACGGGTTAAGATACGAATTTTCTCTGCTTTAATTACATCCTATATTTCTGAGCAATACTGTTATGTCAGGAGATGGATGCATTTCTTAACCCATCATTATATGCCCAGCACGCGTAAATCCAGGTTCAAACACATTTTCGTTCAGAAAAACACAACAGAACAAAGGTGGTCTGATTAAGTAAAGGGGGAAATGTCCACACCAGACAAGGCGACAGATGTAGACCCTTCTATGTGGCCACGGACCCGCACCCCGATACGAGGAGCGCAAAGAAGTTTTTAAAACAGTGACAATGTGGCAGATCCTGCAAGACCCAAAGTGCCTCGGATCCTGGGAGGGAACGTGAGTAGAAAGTCAAGCTGGGGTATAAAAGAGCTGCTAACTGCTCTGGAGAAACACGCTATATCGACGAACAAATAGCCTACCAAACCCTAGCCCCTCTATCCAAGGTATGGAACATAAGAGGAAAAGCACACGGACGCGGGGAAGGGGAGGACAAAGCTCTCAGGAACATGACATTAAAATCAACTGTGTTAAATGCGAGATGGACTGTGAAAACAGCCCCAGTAGCACTCTGGTCATTAATCGCATAATATTAGATTATTAGGTATTAAGGTCTTGCTGCTCATTTGTCATGTTGGAATACCTTGCCTGATATCACAATAGGCTACTTAATTCGAATTAGAAAAGTGCATTTTCTTGAACTTAAATACCAATATCAAGTAGTTGCAAACATTAGACAATATAGCCTAACCAATTATAACTAAACTCCTCCTGAAAACGCATGAGATTATTTAAAGCCAACAAATCCAGTAGGTTAAATGTTATCAGTTTGACTTACCTTATTGTGTTCTTTTCCAAACTTGATGGAAATGGTGCGCAAATCACGCGGACTGGCTGGATGTGGACTCGCTCAGCACAAGTGGCTCCCGGATCGGATAGTCCCTTCTGAGCGACCTGCGGGGGCCAACTGCGCTCTGCTCTGAGCTGGACGAGACTACCAGGACCGCGCGAGAGCTGGACGAGACTACCAGGACGAGACTACCCGGACCGCTCGACTCACAGGGGCGGGGGTGCGCACGCATGCGTCTGCGTTTCCAAAGGGAAGTTTGCATAGTGACTTTGGTATGGGAGTAAAGCCGTAGTAATTACTTGCAACATCGTTTATCACGATGACTTCACAATAGTGATCGTTAAAGAAAATATGTTTCAAGATATTATAAATGTTTAAAAAAAAAAAAAAAAGTCCCTATAAACACCCCTAATTTTTAAATGGTCGATCGAGGCTCCGTGCCAATCCTTCTCTGCAAAACAGCCTGGCAGTGTGCCTACTGGTGGTAGGTAGGCTTACAGGCTGTGGGAAATGGGGACTTTGACATTCTATAATATGAGTTTATTTGTAAAGCCTGCTTAGTTTTTGTTGATAGCGTATAGCACCAATCACGAGACCATTAATCTCGTCTTTCCAATGAGAGATTAGGATACTGCCACTTCAGTGTGCATCTAGAACATGACCTAACATGCGCCTAAGAGATGCCAATGGTTTAATGATCATTTCTGTTAGTAAAAATTGACAAAGCCTTTGTAACGCATGCTATAAATGTAATGATGCATTTCGTTTAATACAAATAAAAAAACAACATTACAAGACTGGAGATTCAGTCATGATCAGATGACTAGGGAGATCATAAATCATAGACTACCTGGAATAATAGCCCTACAGTTGAACGGATTTGTAGTCTTTTAGGATCTATGAAACGTCTTCCGAACTACATTTCCCAAGAAGCGTTGCGATTTGCTCATGAATCCATCCATGGAAAACCGAGTGCGCCTGCGTGTCCAGACGTGGCATCATGGCTTCTGGGATCTGCTACGGGAGTCAGATGAGAGAGATGAACATGTACATATTCGTCTTGGTGGTAAGTTATTAGTACTAATTTTATGTAATATTAAGGCAGAGAGATTGATTATCATCATGTTTTGGATCAAACAGTTATCGCTGTGGTCTAAGAATTCAGGGAAAACCTGCATTTGTGTTTAGTCTGTCTTGGTTCGGGTTGCAAAGTTAACAGGCTCTTCGTGTTTAGGAGGCAGAACTTGTCTCTTAAAACAGGCTGGATCACCACTGAACGGTCATGTGAGGTTATATACATAAGCAGTGCTTTATTCTATTGGATTTACTGTATGTAATGTTGTATTTCCAGGGGAAGTTGGTCATATCTGCACGTTTCCCTCTATTCCGTGTGGATGCATGCGTAACCGGCACACAATTCAAAATATCATGCGTAATGTTCATGGTGATCACTGATCCTTTCACATCCAGTCGCTTTTCACGTCCTGACCCAGAAGGCAAGTGGTCCTTCTACGGTATGGAAGAGTAGTCTACAGACTACTAGCCTAATTACAGGCCCGTTGACTTTTATGACCCTGTACCAACCTGGTCCTTGGTCAGGGTTGATTCATGTGACTGACTGCAAGGTTATCCAACCCCAGAGAGCACATAGCATCATGATTAATCAGTAGTTTACTACAATGCAGCCTTATAATTGTGTTAATTTTGCAGCCATCATACACCATGCAGAGTTTCTGGAACATTGCTTTGCTTGCCCCACTAGTTTGATTTGTCAAACGGGTTGGGTTTGTCACAAGTTGTTCCACTGTGGCTTACGTGTACTTTGGAAGGTGAGCCCAGAGGTACAGTACTCCCGTTGTCTGCAAGTCATGTGACTCTCTCTGGTCTTATGCTTAGTGAGCCATTTCCTGTTCTTATCCTGATGTGGGACTGGCATCGCAAACAAAGGTGTAAGAAGAGACAGCAGGGAGGCTGGGTTGGCAGGTAGACTGGACAAGCAGAGAGGACAGACAGACGGGTAGTAGACAGACAGGTAGGGAGGACAGACAGACGGGTAGGGAGGACAGACAGGTAGTAGACAGACATGTAGGGAGGACAGACAGACGGGTAGGGAGGACAGACAGGTAGGGAGGACAGACAGGTAGTAGACATGTAGGGAGGACAGGCAGGATAGACAGGTAGGGAGGACAGACAGACAGGTAGGGAGGACAGACAGACGGGTAGGGAGGACAGACAGACAGGTAGTAGACAGACAGGTAGGGAGGACAGACAGACAGGTAGGGAGGACAGACAGACAGACAGGTAGGGAGGACAGACAGACAGGTAGGGAGGACAGACAGACAGGTAGGGAGGACAGACAGACAGACGGGTAGGGAGGACAGACAGACGGGTAGGGAGGACAGACAGACGGGTAGGGAGGACAGGCAGACAGACGGGTAGGGAGGACAGGCAGACAGACAGACGGGTAGGGAGGACAGGCAGACAGACAGATGGGTAGGGAGGACAGGCAGACAGACAGGTAGTGAGGACAGACAGACAGACAGACGGGTAGGGAGGACAGGCAGACAGACGGGTAGGGAGGACAGACAGACAGACAGACGGGTAGGGAGGACAGACAGAGACAGACGGGTAGGGAGGACAGACAGACAGACAGGTAGGACAGACAGACGGGTAGGGAGGACAGACAGACAGACAGACATGTACTAGGCAGGCAGGGAGTAATACTGCAGACTGCTCTCTCTATCAGAGAAGACTCCCTCTGACAGACTTTCCTGTCAAAACATTTCTTTTTATATATGTTAGTCTGGATTGAGGGGTCCTCGTCCATCCCCAGCTCTTTCTCATGCACGGCACGCACACACACACACACACACACACGCACACGCACACACACTCACACTCACACACTCACACACTCTTCCATCACCCCCCTCTTACGTGGGGGGCTAGCGTGCCGAGCCTCCTGCCAGGGTCCTTCATACATCAGCGGCTCTCAGGAGAGGACGGCCATTCAGAGACCGCCTCATATTCCCTCCCCTCAAATCAATGGCTCATAATTAAAGAAAGACAACACGTTTCCGCCCCGTCAGCACTTTCAGCCACGCTGGTCTCTCTCCTCCCAGGCTGGGGGGGGAGAAACGTGTCTGTGTCTTCAGCTCATCTGTTATCAGACACTACGGCCGTCTCTCCTCATCTCACGCTACACACGCACACACACACACACACACTCAAGACACACACACAGAGGACACACACACACACATAGGACCCATTTACAGTATATATATACTCAAACCGACACACACTAATGTAGGACACACACACACACATATATCTATACACAGGCAAAAACTCACATACTGTACACGCACACGCACACACACACATCACACAAACAGACGCACACTCACACAAATGTAGGACACACACGTACAGTCGCGCTCAGCGGTCCGAGTCATTAATCAGAGGGAAAATGAGACGGAGCGTTTTCCAAACTAAGAACTAGTTTGTGCTGATGCACTGCAGCATCCCTTAAAACAACCCTAAAACAGGACGCCATTTATTAAAGCGGTTTGTCACACCAGATGGAGGCTACAGCCGGCGAGAGCCAAGCTTTCTCTGCTTAGTAAGCGAAGACGGTTTTTATACCGATGTGACGTGACACCTTTTTTTGGGGGGGATTAGCCCAGTAGTTGAAGAGCTAGGCTCGCTAATGGACTCCCGCTCCGTGTGTTTCCGGAAAGACGGAACCCTTGGACCCCGCTCGCTCGCTGAGATGGGGCTTACCGGCGTGCGCCTGATCGATCATGAAAATATTTGTAGGAGATTGTTAGTTTTTGACCTCGCTTTGTTTGCCTGGGCACTTGTTTTCGAAAGCCTGGTGTTTGTCATCAATCAATATTACAGACACATTATTAAAGCATTCCTGCAGACAACGTTCTTTCACCTGACTGGGTTTGTAGGCCAACTCTGTCGGTAAAGTTTGAACCCTGTTTTCTAGTTTGAATGGTAAGTGGACTGCGCTTACAGTAGGCTATACAGCGCGTTTATCTGAAGCTCTTTACAATGAAGGCCTCTCATTCAGCCATTCACACACACATACACACACCAATGGCGGCAGCAGCCATGCAAGGTGCTAACCTGCTCATTGGGAGCAATTTGGGGGTCAGTGTCTTACCCAAGGACCCTTCGACATGTCGTCAGGACGAGCTGGGATTTGAACCGCCGACCCTATGATCATTGGACGACCCGTTCACCTCCTGAGTTACACCCCCAGTTTGAAAAGGACGACCGGGTGAATGGATGATCTTACCCAGGCCTAGTAGGAACACAGTTACATGCTGTGACAGTGCTGCCAAATAAAGGCATGTCACCCGAGAGGCTTGTTCCTACCCAGTGTCTTACATCTTCTGTTCACTGAATATGCCCCACACACGCAAAGCTACAGTGTGGATGTCAGCCTATTGGTCAAGGAGGAGGGTAGGAATGCGTGTGTGTGTGTGTGTGTGTGTGTGTGTGTGCACATGTACAACATCTGTGTCTGTATGTGGCACGGAGCTGCCTCACAGAAAGATGGTCCTGGGTTGGGGCGCTGTTAGCACCAGGGGGGGGGGGTGGCGGGGGGGGGCTCTCCCCAGGCCTGCGGTGCAGAGGTGGGGGGGGAGGAGGGGGGGGGCGGGGGACTCTCCCCAGGCCTCAAATAAACACCAGCAGTTTGTGCTGAGTTCAAGTGCTCCTCGGAAATATCGTATTTACGAGTTACGAGCACATGAATGGCCGTCCAAGGTCATAATTACGAGTGGGAAATAAAGATGATACCCGAGTTTATGAGTTGTGACGTTTCATGACGTTCTGGACAGCAAAAAAGGGCGTAAAGAATGGAAACCCTGGCAGCAATTGACGGTAAAAAATGATATCGTTTGTTATTCTGTTCTATTACAGTCCCTTTTCAACCAGTCAATCACACACACAGATGCTAAGCACACTTTAGCAATATAGCTAGCTAAGCAACTATTAGCTAATTATACAGCTAATTAACATAATAAGCAAATTAAAACGTCAACTCATACCTGATGCGCTTTCTCTCCTTTTCATTCTGCCGCTGAAACAGAAAGCAGCTTTGAGCAACTTGCTTTCGCGTATTACAAATCACCCACAGAAAAACAGCCTTCGTCCTGGCTAACTTGAATGCGTGATTGTGATAATTACGACTTCACAACTGGGAATTACGAGCTTCCGAGGCGCACACGAACGCAGCGTCGGACTTGGGGCCCCGCCCTCCCCCCCCCCGCCCCTGGACGCGGCTGATGAGGGCTGCCCTCTGCTCTTTCTGTTCCACGTCCTCTCTCCCGTCTCTGTGGGCTCGGAATCCGTGAGCGAGCCACAGACGTAGGTGAGGGGGAAGGACGCTATTGTGAGAGCCATTAGGATGCGTCTCACACTGAACACGGCACGGCCATGCAAGCCAGACGGAGAGGTGGAGGGGGGGGGAGACGGGCCTTTTGTACCAGGAAGGCTCGGCTGAACAGCCCTGATTGCCCCCCCATTGATGGTCCTGCTGCATTGTGGGCCTGTCGGCCGTAACCCTGCATGTGATGGGGAAGGTCGAGGGACGCTTAGAAAATGCAGAATTACACAGAAGGAAAGAGGAGCAGACTAGAAATAACACAGTAATCATAATACTCACCCAGCGTTTATATGCAAATCCACAGTGTATTAAATAAGCCTGCTCACTTGAGTCGAGGGTCTCAACTCCCCTCTAATCCTGCTCCCTCCTTCTCTTCTGCTCTGCTGTCCTCTCATATCCTGTCCTTAATTCTCCTTCCTGTCTCTCCCCTACCGTCCTCTCTTCTCCTCCACTCCTGTCCTCTCTTCTCCTGTCCTTAATTCTCCTTCCTGTCTCTCCCCTACTGTCCTCTCTTCTCCTCCCCTACTGTCCTCTCCCCTTCTGTCCTCTCTTCTCCTCCCCTACTGTCCTCTCCTGCCTCTCCCCTACTGTCCTCTCTTCTCCTCCCCTACTGTCCTCTCTTCTCCTCCCCTACTGTCCTCTCCCCTACTGTCCTCTCTTCTCCTCCCCTACTGTCCTCTCTTCTCCTCCCCTACTGTCCTCTCCCCTACTGTCCTCTCTTCTCCTCCCCTACTGTCCTCTCTTCTCCTCCTCTCCTGTCCTCTCCAATACTGTCCTCTCTTCTCCTCCTCTCCTGTCCTCTCCCCTACTGTCCTCTCTTCTCCTCCCCTACTGTCCTCTCTTCTCCTCCTCTCCTGTCCTCTCTTCTCCTCCTCTCCTGTCCCCTCCACTCCTCTCCTGCCTCTCCCCTACTGTCCTCTTCTCCTCCCCTACTGTCCTCTCTTCTCCTCCTCTCCTGTCCCCTCCACTCCTCTTCTGCCTCTCCCCTACTGTCCTCTCTTCTCCTCCTCTCCTGTCCTCTCTTCTCCTCCTCTCCTGTCCTCTCTTCTCCTCCTCTCCTGTCCTCTCTCCTCCTGTCCTCTCTTCCCCTCTCTTCTCCTCTCCCCTCATCACCACCCCCGGGAGAAGCTCACCTCCCCAGGGGACATTTAACACAGTACCCGTCTGTGTGTCCAGAGTTCTTGTGAATCTTGGTAAAACCTTGGTTTGGTGTGACCCAGTCTGCACCTTCCCCTCAGACTCGTAGAGTCTCTTCATATGTTCCCACAGGTTACGCAATAATATTTTTTCATGGTTCCAAACCTTGTAAAAAAGTAAAATTCGCCCCCAGACTTCTAGAACATTTAACACAATACCCATCGATATGTGTCCATATTTCTTCTAAATCCTGGTAAAACCTTGGTTAGGTGTGAGCCAGCACACGGCGAGAGGAAGACGGATCAGCTGTAGGAAGTGTGCCGAGGACCCTGGGGTCGATACCGTCACAGTGCTTCCTGTCCCGTACGCCTTCCCGTGTTTGTCAGATCCACTGACGAGGGCGGCGTGGGCGGTGCTCGCCAGCGCCGGGGGAAATGGATCCTGACAGACGCCGCTTTGTATTTGAGTTGGTATATCGCTCCTCGCCGGGACGCCACGGGCGCGGAGCAGAGACAGGACATTCTCGCCTAATTTGCTCTCTCCGCGGGGGGCGGGGGGGGGAGATGTTTCCAGGCGCAGCGGGAAGGAGAAGATTTGTTTGCCACACGGTGTGAAACCTCGCCGCACCTTTGACGACGTGTCAGTAGGCTCGCCGTCTCAGGATGCGTTGTCGGTGATATCAGAGCTGAATAAACTGGTGTGTGTTCTAATTGTTAATTGTTTAATTAATAAGTAGTTAATTGTTTGTGTATGTGGGTGCTGAATAACAGGCATACGGTATTGACTCGTGTGTTTGTGTGTTTGCGTCTCCTCAGGTGTGTGTGTTGTCTCCTCAGGTGTGTGTTGCGTCTCCTCAGGTGTGTGTTGCGTCTCAGGTGTGTGTTTGCGTCTCCTCAGGTGTGTGTGTGTGTCTCCTCAGGTGTGTGTGTTGGTGTCCACGCTGCAGGCGGTCAAGGTGTCTCCTCTCATAGAGAAGATCAGTGACCACAAAGACTTCAAGAAGCTCCTGAGAACGCGGACCAATGTCCTGGTGCTGTACACAAAGTCAGGTGAGCGAGCCGGCTTCTTATTCCAACAGCAACACCCCGATCCTCAGTGTGTGAAATGGCGCCACACAGCTCCAGCTAGCTAGCTCTGCCTCAGCTTGTGTACCACATAAAAGCTATCTAGGATCAGGGCTTTAACACAGCGGCTGATGGTAATGTGAGAAACACAAATACCACTGGTTCACCAAATGAGATGCTTGCGCGTGTACAGGAATCAATCGCTTGATTGCGCTCCGCCTGAGCCACGCGTTTACGACCCCCGCAGTGGCGGCGGCGAGCGAGCCGCATCGCTCACGGTTCCCAGTCGGCCCACACAGACGCAGGCGGACGTGGAAGTGCTGGCGTGGTAGATCTGAGCCCGAGGAACGCCGCGCTGAATCTCCATGCGGTCAAATGAAGTCATAAAACAGCGTTCGCTCACAGCCATTAGGGAAATCGCCCGTTTGCATTTAACCGGAGTTTCCATTTGCATATTTGACGGCAGCCGCGAGTGCGGCGCCCCCTCCCCTCCTCTCTCCCCCCCCCCTCCTCTCTCCCCCGCGGGCGCCGTGCCGCTCGGAGTCGGCCATAAACAACCCCGCCCCTCGGTGCACAGGAAGAACCCATCAGGGCCACATGGATGTTGATTTATTTGTTTCATAATTCAAGGCCCATATCGGCCTCTTGTCAGGTCAATGGGTAAGACTCGTGCGTATTGAACGCCCCCCCGCCCCCTCCCCCCCCCCGTCGGTGATTGATTGCTCGGCGCTGTGTTTCTCCAAGGCGCAGGCCAGGGTGCCCCCCCCCCCCCCATGCCCCCGCACGTTTCCCTGCTCATTTCATTTCCTGCTGTCGACCCTTTTGCTGCACCCCCACCCTCCCTCCGGTTGGCGTGACACTTTAGTCCCCCCCCTTCCCCTTCTCCCCAGCCCTAGCCGGAGCCCTTCACACCCCAAGAACAGAGTGACCTGGTAACGTAGCTACGGTTCTGTAACAGGTGTCAACGCCGTGCGCTACAAAAACCTTGTACTGGTGGAATGAACGCTTCCTGTTTTTTGAGGCACTTGCCTCACGCTTACTCATGCGGGGGGGGGGGGGGGAGATCCGACCACAGCTGCTGACATCAAATCAAGATGGCTGCTCCACACATCGACAATAAGTGAAAGCTGTAATAAGACTGTTTATTAGCGCCTCTGTCTTCATTTTATTTGTGTCTCATTAAATCAGTCGTACACACGGTACTAACTTCTATCAATGGACAGTGTTGCTACGCTGTTCGTATGCGCAAAGTAGCGCATAGTGCGTTGTTATCAACTGGTATTGCCGACTTGGCTAGAAACAATGCTTCCGGATGCTTCTGTGACCAACGAGGTGCTACTTCCCTACTCTGCCCCCTGGGAAGCATGACACAGTCACACCCCCAAACCTCCCTCTAAATATAGAACTAACTACTGTAGTGTCCAAAGAGCTTGAGCCCTTTTCTGTGCTACTTATATAACACAATACTTTGTGTGTTTTGAGGGCAGAGTCCAGGTGTTCATTGCCATTGTGACCCCTTCCACTACCTTCTTGAATACTGTGCTGCAAATAATGTTTGCTAACAATGACATTGACAGAGCTTTTGTTGTGCTAGTAATATTCTAAGTGTGCCTATTGCAGGTGTTTTATGATAAGGGTGAAGTAACGCCACACGCCAATATGTATTTTGAGTGAACTATCCCTTTAACAGTATATTGTGTAGTAACTCTCGCCTCGCTGTGGTGTGTGTGTGCGTGTGTGTGTGTGTGTGTGTGTGTGCAGATACCTCCGGGAACTCCCAGCTGAAACTACTATCAGATGTTTCCCAAGCGGTGAAGGGTCAGGGGACGATCGCGTGGGTCAACTGTGGGTGAGTACAGCGCGACGGGCACCGCATCAATCAATCAATCGATCAATCAGTCAATCAGTCAATCAATCAAAGCTTTATTTGTATAGTGCATTTCATACCCAGAGGCAACACAATGCGCTTTACAGAGAACAAGGGAGGTGGGCATACGACCCACTCTCTACATATTCCAGAGGGAAGCAAAAAAACAGTAATCACCCGGGGGCCAGATAAGTGAGCTGTAAAAATTCTTCCCTGATCCCTCTCAACAAGGCGATCAAGCAAGCTCCAGGAGTATGTTTGTCTACCGGCTAAGAACATTTATCACACGGCGATAACGACACGTAGCCACGCCACCGCCCCGATCATCAACAGAGCAACCACTGCGATGACCCCGTCCTGCCGTAGAACTAAGGGACACATCGAACAACGTCCTCCGCCCCGTCGAAGTACACCGGTTCTCTTGTCGTTGAGATTCATCGCAGCAGTCGAAGGCCCTTTGTCCTGTCCCTTTTGTGCGAGGACAATGTGACAGCAGGTCTGGACGGAGTAATCAATAGCGATGCCGTCGCTCCTGCTGTGTCACGCGTCTTCATCCCGCCGCCCTCGCCAGGTCTCTAATCAGCGTCTCAGCTGGGCTCATTCTCGGGTCACTCTGAAGACGCTCGTTAAAGCCTGCCTCTCTGCTGTGCGCCTCGGGCCGCCGAGAGAGAGAGAGGGAGAGAAAGAGAGAGAGAAAGAGGGAGAGAGGGGTATGAAAGAGTTGTCAGGCACGCGAACCTCTCCGTGCGGGGAATCCGCGTTCCTCCGCCCCCTGTCTCCAGGAAACCCGGGCCGCCCGCAATCCGTCAGGGCCGCGCCTCCCGCCAGGTGATACGATACATCACCCTCCCCTGACGTGCACAGGAACGCTCTCGCTCACCTCCTCGCCCCCCCCCCCAGCTCGGCGCTGTGCCGGACGCTCCTGCGTCACTCTCGGACGAAGAGCAGCAAACTACTCCAGAACCTCCGACCAAAACCTCCCTCGGAACCTCCTCCCTAGCTTGTCTGAGAGAAACCCAACGAGGGATCGCTTGTCAAAGAAGACAGACTCGTCCTGCCGGCCTGCCAGTCGGTTTTCACAGAGGAGCAACGAGAGCTTTTCTTTGTTTACGTTTTCCTGCTTTCTGTCTTTTTCTCATCTTGAATCGTCCCCTTCTCTGTCCAGCCCATGCCTCTGTTCTGAAGGGTGCGGTGGATGCTGATGACCAGTATCGTCCAGGCCTACCTGTGGCCGGGCGTGGGGGGGGGGGGGGGGGGGTGGGGGGTTGTTGATGGCTGCATCAGGCCCTGCTGGACACTCTGGGCCTCCGCCAGCTTCTTCTCCCTCCCGGCAGTGTGTGTGTTGGCCGGCTCTCCCAGTCTCCCCACCATGGAGCGACTCCAAACCCCAGCTTATCCCAGGGGCCAGCAGGACGGAGAGGGAGTAGCTGACGAGCCTGTGTGTGTGAGAACGGACCGCTCTGCCAACCCTGAGGATTAGAGGGGGGGGGGTGACACACTTTTAGCAGAAGACGGAGACCTGAGAGATGGCCAACTATGACCAACCCTGGGGTGAGGACACAGGAAGTGAGGGGGCAGTGAAAGGGCGAGGGAGGGATAACCTAACGCTGTTAGTCACGCGTTTCATCCACATTGCCACATATAGAGTACAAAGAGGAGTTGAACTCAACCTTTTTATGAAGATAACCAGTGGAAAGTATTCATCTCCTCCATCGTTTCTTCAACTACATTTGGACTTTGACTCCAGATCAATCATCTTGACCGGTCATGTCTCAGTCGGCAAGATTCCCAATGTCAACTTTTCTTACACCCCATAACTTCTGCCTGCCTTCCTCCCTCTCCCTCCCCTCACTCTCTCTCTCCCTCTCTCTCTCCCACTCTCCCTCCTCCCCTCTCTGTCTCTCTCTCTTTCTCTCTCTCTATCTGACTCAGCGCTGACGCACTAGGGAGAGAAATACCTGATGATCACCCTTTAGAACCGGACCCTGGCTTGTTTCAAGGGGTCATTATAAGTATTCTAAAATGTCCGGTCTGATTGGTGGTGATTGGTCTGACGAGGAAGTAAACAAGATGATGCATTCTGGGTCCTGTAGTTGAGTCATCGCTCATCCACTCTTCTCCAGCCACCTCAGAAACCCTTTCTGACCAGCTTTCCACTGACCAGCCTATAAACCACAGACACTCATGAATATTCCCACAGTCATCACTGACCAGCCAATAAACCACAGACACTCATGAATATTCCCACAGTCATCACTGACCAGCCAATGAACCACAGACACTCATGAATATTCAGTCATCACTGACCAGCCAATGAACCACAGACACTCATGAATACTCCCACAGTCATCACTGACCAGCCTATAAACCACAGACACTCATGAATATTCCCACAGTCATCACTGACCAGCCTATAAACCACAGACACTCATGAATATTCCCACAGTCATCACTGACCAGCCAATAAACCACAGACACTCATGAATATTCAGTCATCACTGACCAGCCAATGAACCACAGACACTCATGAATACTCCCACAGTCATCACTGACCAGCCAATGAACCACAGACACTCATGAATACTTAATGTACTTTCCTCCTAGTTCCTCCCCCAGTCTCAGGCTGACTTGCCAACACTTTTTTTTTTTTTTTTTTAGAAAGTTTTGTAGCTTGTGTTTGGTGAGGTCAGGGACCCTCCACGTCCGTCCCGCCCGTCATGTGGACACGCTGCGTCCCGCTACACAGGGGGGACACGGTGTAAAACTGTGAAATGGACGAGTGCCTCTCCTCTCCCTGGTACAATGTGAGGTCACCATGTCTTCCTAAGAATCCCCAGAGCGACACCATCTGCTATTGTGAGTCAGCGCGTTTTGGCACACACACACACACGCACACACACACACTCACACACACGCACCGTGTCCTTCCCCGTCTTCTCTCCCCTCTACCTGCACTAGGAAGTCTGTCTGCAGACAATGGCTTCATCTCTGCAGTAATGTATATAGTGTATCACTAATGGCAGCAGCTCGTTCTGTCTATAAGGACAGGATAGGGTCTATCAGGCTGATAGGGCCCTGGCTCTGGCACTGCTGTAATTGAATTTCATCTCTTTGAATTTTTATTAGCATAGGGGTTTAGCACGGCGGCGCAGTCCTCTCTCTCACTCCCCACTTGTCCTTGTGAAATATGTTCCTGTGCTCATTATCAGTGGAGGAAGAAGGGAGTGATTATCCTCAGGACACAGGAGCTGGGCTGGGAGGGGGGATTTGTGGGTGGGCGGGGGGTGGGTGGATGTATATGAAATGTCTGTTATTTGTGTAGGATCTGTGTGCCGTGTGTAATGTGTTCGTTAGCTGTGTGTGTGTGTGTGTGTGTGTGTGTGTGTGTGTGTGTGTGTGTGTGTGTGTGTGTGTGTGTGTGTGTGTGTGTGTGTGTGTGTGCGCGCGCGCATATGCCTGTTAGGTAAGATTTGCTCTTTTCAGTTACAGAAACCTGTGTATTTTGTTTCAACATATGGTACAAATCCTTCAACTCACACTGCCTGTAATCTCAACACTGAGTGTCCTCTGAATCATGTGTACTCTCTCTCCCTCTCTCCCTCCCTTTCTCTCTCTCCCTCTCTCTCTCCCTGTCTCTCTCTCTCTCCCTCTCTCTCTCTCTCCCTCCCTCTCTCTCCCTCCCTCCCTCCCTCCCTCCCTCCCTCCCTCTCCCTCCCTCCCTCCCTCCCTCCCTCCCTCCCTCCCTCCCTCCCTCCCTCCCTCCCTCTCCCTCCCTCTCTCCCTCCCTCTCTCTCTCTCTCCCTCCCTCTCTCTCCCTCTCTCTCCCTCTCTCCCTCCCTCTCTCTCCCTCCCTCTCTCTCTTTCTCTCTCTCCCTCTCTCTCTCTCCCTCTCTCTCCCTCCCTCTTTCTCTCTCCCTCTCTCTTTCTCTCTCTCTCTCTCTCCCTCTCTCTCTCTCTCTCTCTCTCCCTCCCTCCCTCCCTCTCTCAAGTCTAAGCTTTATTGGCATGGCATTTCATAATAAAACATGTTGCCAAAGCAGAAAGACATTCATATAAATAATGAATTAACCAATAAATAATTATATATATTATGTATATGCACATATATTAAGGGGGGGAGAAGAAAAAAAGATACTTAAAGGAGAAGGCTCTTTTTTGACAACCTGGAAAAAAAAACTCTAAAAAAATTATTTTCTGCCACGAAACAGTTGTTTTCATCAATCTATTTTTATGAATCTCTAGTTGTGCTTCCATAGAGCGAGGGCTTGTTGTGGTTTTCACATGCCTCTGTAATATGATCTTTAGAAACGTCTTGAGAAACTAAATAAAAGCTTCCCCACTTGCTCCAGCACGCATGCGCACAGCGCGCAGACTGGCTATTCTCCGTCTGTAGGCTACACTCACGGCTCACATTCTCTACGCTACGATCGGCGTGTGTGTGTGTGTGTGCGCGCGCGCATATGCCTGTTAGGTAAGATTTGCTCTTTTCAGTTACAGAAACCTGTGTATTTTGTTTCAACATATGGTACAAATCCTTCAACTCACACTGCCTGTAATCTCAACACTGAGTGTCCTCTGAATCATGTGTACTCTCTCTCCCTCTCTCCCTCCCTTTCTCTCTCTCCCTCTCTCTCTCCCTGTCTCTCTCTCTCTCCCTCTCTCTCTCTCTCCCTCCCTCTCTCTCCCTCCCTCCCTCCCTCCCTCCCTCCCTCTCCCTCCCTCCCTCCCTCCCTCCCTCTCCCTCCCTCTCTCCCTCCCTCTCTCTCTCTCTCCCTCTCTCTCTCCCTCCCTCTCTCTCCCTCTCTCTCCCTCTCTCCCTCCCTCTCTCTCCCTCCCTCTCTCTCTTTCTCTCTCTCCCTCTCTCTCTCTCCCTCTCTCTCCCTCCCTCTTTCTCTCTCCCTCTCTCTTTCTCTCTCTCTCTCTCTCCCTCTCTCTCTCTCTCTCTCTCTCCCTCCCTCCCTCCCTCTCTCAAGTCTAAGCTTTATTGGCATGGCATTTCATAATAAAACATGTTGCCAAAGCAGAAAGACATTCATATAAATAATGAATTAACCAATAAATAATTATATATATTATGTATATGCACATATATTAAGGGGGGGAGAAGAAAAAAAGATACTTAAAGGAGAAGGCTCTTTTTTGACAACCTGGAAAAAAAAACTCTAAAAAAATTATTTTCTGCCACGAAACAGTTGTTTTCATCAATCTATTTTTATGAATCTCTAGTTGTGCTTCCATAGAGCGAGGGCTTGTTGTGGTTTTCACATGCCTCTGTAATATGATCTTTAGAAACGTCTTGAGAAACTAAATAAAAGCTTCCCCACTTGCTCCAGCACGCATGCGCACAGCGCGCAGACTGGCTATTCTCCGTCTGTAGGCTACACTCACGGCTCACATTCTCTACGCTACGATCGGCTTGTTGGTGCCTGGAATATTGTGTGCAATACGGCTGAATATTTATCAGATTTTGATGAAGATGATGGAAGCCGATCGTAGAGAATGTGAGCTATTTTATTTTTTTTGCTTGAATTTGGGGAACAATTCATCTCTAATTTCTTTAAATTTTGGACAATTTGAGAAAAATGTTTTTCTCCTATTCCACATTGGATGAAAAACCTTTGTTATTTTTAACCATTTATTTTTACGGTGACCAGTTTCAATAGCAGGCTTATGGTGACTGAGTCTGTATCTAGTTCAAGTTTGTCTTTGTATTGGGTTTATTATTTTGATTAAATATGGGGCCAATTGAAGTGTTCTATAAAGTGATCTGTAGCAGGGCCGGCCCTAGCATTTCAGCAGCTCTAGGCGAGATTATGGAACACCTTCAGTTTCGTTTTGTTGACGGGGGGGGGGGTGCTGCTGCGCGATTTGTTAACGGGGGAGGCGCCCGGCGCTGGGCGGAGGCGCCGCACCGCATAGCGAAGCGTAATAGAGACAGTAGGGATTACGGAATGAAATTATTTTAATAAAAATAAAAAATAAATTTTTTTTTTTTTTTTGGGTGCTCCTTGGCCAGGCGCCCCTTGGCCATTTGGCGCCCTAGGCGACCGCCTATTTCGCCTATGCCTCGGGCCGGCCCTGATCTGTAGCATTACCATGTATTAATTGAGTTCTTTCTTTTTTTCAAACTTTCCAAATAGCTTGGATTATTCTTTTTGTCTATTTGGCTTATGAGCAATTTGGGAATCATCTTTGCATCATTTTGTGAGGTGAGATTTATTTCCTCATTAGAGTCTTTCCAGGTGTTTTTCTCTGGGGAAGAGGACATTGTTCCAGGTTTGCTCTGTGGTGAATGAATCTGAGTCAGAGTGCACCAAATGGTCCCTGCATGTGATCACTCTCGTTCTTATTTGAATTAAGAGGGAATTGGCCGAGCTCTGCTCTGCACCCGAGGTTTTGGCACTTCCTGTGTACTCTCAGTATATTTTTGCTGAATTCCAGATGTACCTTTTCAATTGGGGTTGAGTCCCAGTGGTCTTGTTTCATCTCTCTCTTTCTCTCCCTCTCCCCTCCCTCTCTCTCCCTCTCTCTCTCAGCGATTCAGAGAGCCGTAAGCTCTGTAAGAAGGTGAAGGTGGACCCCAGCTCCAAAAGCGCTGGTACAGAACTTCTTCATTACAAGTGAGAAACCCGACCGACTCACTCAGGGACTCAGGGTCTCTCATTTGAAAGTTGAGTGTAAATTCTTCTTGTACTTGAACAACATTCCTGTGTGTCTTCCAGGGACGGGACTTTTCACACAGAGTACAACAGGCCAACCACATTCAAGGTAACTGCTCTGTACTTTCTATGGGTTTATGTCGAAAGGTGGGTTATTGATGGGGAACAGTCATACCAGTCGTCTTTTTTTCTTTTTGTAAATACTAATACATGGTATTCATCCAAGGTGCCAACTCGGATGGATGGATGGATGGATGGATGGATGGATGGATGGGTGGGTGGATGGGTGGGTGGGTGGGTGGGTGGGTGGGTGGATGGATGGATGGATGGATGGATGGATGGATGGATGGATGGATGGATGGATGGATGGATGGATGGGTGGGTGGGTGGGTGGGTGGGTGGGTGGATGGATGGATGTCTGTTTTTCTCCCTATCTCTCTAGACTCTACCCCCCCCCCCCCCCCCAAATAAACTATATTCTGTTATATGCTAGTAAGTACTTAATATTACAGTCCTCAGTTAAATCATATTCAGAATTATCTTAAACAATCTCAAGAGTCAGGGAGCATGGTTCACACTTTTCAGGACTATTCATTTTGTTCCATTGGGAACCTCAATTCAACCAGGCCAGGTCGAGCCTGGCTTTGGGCAGGGCTGGCTTGTTTCTCTTCAGGACTGGTTAGTGGGAGGGGATCAGCTAGCCATGCCACCCAAATAGCTGTAATCTGAAATTACATAAAATGTCTGATAAATTAAGATAGGTCTTGTCACCTGGACACATCAGTTCCAATGCTTCCAATGCTAATCCAGCACAAGACTGTGATAGACAGTTAGCTCATGAGTTCACAACTAGCAGCAGCTTCCATAACATTAACGGTAGCGGTCGGTGGCTAAAGCAGTTACACTGATGATTCCTGTAACGTTAGCTATTTTGCTGCTGTTGGTTCAACTTCTGTTCTGGACAAAAGTCATTACCTGCCCTATGCACTTCCCTTTAGATGATGAAATAAGTAGACCAAGACACAGTGTCTTATCTGGACACTTGATTTAGTCAGCAGGTAGCATTCTGGTTTGTGTATTGGTGTATTGGTTCCATAGCAAAATCAATGGAGTGTCCCCTCTTGGCATTCCATACTCTTTGACGGAACTAATCTGTGAAGGGTCTACTGCCTCTTGTGGTGCCAACAGAGAGATGCAGGCCAACATTTACCAGACGGACGGAGGGAGAAAGGGAGGGAAGGAGGGAGTGATAACCGGACAAAGCCATTTCTAGGGGCGTGGCCAGCCCCGCCCTAAAACAACACGCTTAATTTAAAGAATTTCAAATTAGGTCATTTGTCCCAAGTCTGTTATACTGACCTGCCTGTAACCAAACACCTTTGAGAGGCCTGTGCTGCTGCTGCGTACACAAGCTGGTGTATTTGTCATATGGGATACAGGTGCCTGTATAATATATAGATACATGTACATGAAATGCTTATGATACAGTAGAGCCTTCTGTTCTCTGAAGACATGAGGCTGATCACTCCTGTCTGATAGATCTAACTCATTATGAACATTTAACGTGTTCCACATGTTCTGGATGGAAGCACATTTCAGCTGATACGAGCTGCCATCTGTCACACACGAGGGCCTCCTGTTCTGTATTCAAGGAAGACATGGCTTGTTCACACCCTCAACTGGATTTAACATCACATTTATATGCTGTGCTCATCTTCTACCATCCTGACACTCCCATTTCTCCCTCTGTCTCTCTCTCTCTCTTCTCCTCCCCCTCCTCCTCCCCTCCAGTCCATGGTGGCGTTCATGAAAGACCCCGGAGGAGCCCCGCTGTGGGAGGAGAATCCAGAAGCAAAAGATATCGTCCACGTAGAGAGCGAGAAGGTCAGTGTGCTGCCTGACATGCACCTCTATCTCTATACGGGCGTCACACACAGACGGAAGCCAGTGATTCAATAGACACATTCATTTAATTGCTGGACAGATGAATGAATGACTCAATTGATTAATGAAGAAATGAATTGAATTAACGAGTGAGTAATTGAATCGGAGCTCAATAACAGACAGCAATGATGACATACTGTATCGGTATCAGCTGGGTTTCCTCAGGCATCTACTCGCTGAAGTTTGATGGTTTGATCATCCCGACACGTCCTAAGCCGACGACACAAAAGCTACAGAACGCGGTGAGAAACGCAGACATTAAAGCCGATCGTTTCATCAAAGAGCAGGACGCTGCCGCTAAGACACTGCGCTATTAACGGAACGCTCTCAGCCGTCAGAACCCTCAGACAGTCTGGTACCGACAGAACGTCAGAACCCATCTCCGCCAACAAAAGGCAGACGGGGCTTTTGAAGATCGTTTGATTCGCCGACGATCTGCTTTTATTCTGCCCCTCGCCGAGGGGGGAGAAGGGGGGGGGTGGTTGCACAGGGGTGGTTGCACTCTTCTGCTCCACACTGTTGTGTAAACAGCTGTTATTTGTGCATCATGTCTACATGCTTTGTACAGTATATATAGTTGCTTCCACATGATTTGGAGGAGCGGGTCATTTGCGTCAATGCACAGGTGCACCTAATGACCTGGTAATTGAGTGTTTATTCCTGCTGCTGTGATGAGCCGTTCTGTTGTGTTGCTACGGTAATGCATTGGCTGTTGCCAGCCACTGTTAATAGATCACATGACGTAGGACTGCTGCTCTATACTCACTATTTATCATGTAATTAAGGTAAAAAATAAACAAAAATCTTGTTCATTGTGCTGCACTTTGTGTTCTTTTTTGCTCTCAGGACTTCCGGAAGCTTCTGAAAAAGGAGGAGAGGCCGATCCTCATGATGTTCTACGCCCCATGTGAGTCACGCCCACCAGAGCTCCCGGTCCAGTGCTCTGTTCCTCTCCAGCCCTGTTATAAATCCTGAGATAAACCAATAAGAGTGTTCTACAGAGTTCCGTTACAATCCCTGAGGGGAACCCATACGAGTGTTCCACAGAGCCCGGGGAAACACGCATGGTCATGGATCCTGGGAACACGCGGTGGAGCTGGCGGGGGGATGATGTCTTTGTTTTCCTGCTGGCGCTGGGTCTTCCCTTATATAATGTCACGTCTCCTCTCCCCCTCTGTGTGTTTGACCAGGGTGCGGCGTATGTAAGAGGATGCAGCCCATCTTTCAACAAGCAGCCACAGACACCAAGGGCAAATACGTGAGTGAAAAGCCTCTCGCCTGATTTCTCTCCAGATGTTATCCTGGTCCCCATGGTTCGGTTTCTCAGTCAGAAGATCTGTCACAGACACAGCTGAATGAAGCTGGGTTATTTACCCGTGTCGTCTTGCCTCTAGGCCATCGCTGGTCTGCGTGCTCCTCTGCAGGGATGGGATATATTATGAATGGAACAGATCAGTCAGTCAGCCGTCAGACTGCTCGTAGAAACCTCGATTTCGTTCCTACTTTTCTGTATTAGCTGAATATTTTTACGGGGGGGGCTGTAGCAGTAACCTGACGCGCCACATGGTTTGCATCGCATAACCAGCGAGAACACGGACGCCGGTTTGCCTCGCATAACCATCTGGGAACTCTCCATTGGAAACTGTTTGTAAAAGGGCAGGCACTTTCAAAACTACCTGGCGGGTGATTGGTTGAACCATCTGAGAAAAATCTGAAAAGGCCTATCACGCGCTAACTTCAAACGCTGTCACAAACCCGTACAGCTATTTCAAATTCCTCACAGCCAAGGCTGATTGGCCAGATCGTTTTCCAATCAGGCTCAAAGTGTTCTCTATGGATAGTATCCTGACTGATTTGCGCGTCACAACGTGAGCTCGCCACATCGGGATGGTCTCACAAGGCGACTGTAGCGGTGGCTTCTCTCTTGTGTTTTTTACTCACTACTGTAACTGCGCTCAATAATGGCCGCCACAATTATGGGAAAGAGTCCTCGCACGCCCCGTATGGATTATGGCTGCTTAGACACCGCCTCATTGCGTTCCCTACTTTACACTCTCTTCTCACTCCTCCCTCTCCTCTCTCCTTCCTCTCCTCCCTCCCTCCCTCTTTACACTCTGGCCCAGCGACCGGCGCACGGTAAACAGCGAGAACACAGATAGCGTCTGTGTCCCCGGCAGGTGGTAAATGAGATTTCAGAGATTGAGAGAGAGAGTTCAGATGTGGGGCTTGGGGATGGGTTCTGGCTCCCTTGGAGAGGAGAGAGTTTACAAATCAATAGTAACCCTCCACACACACACACACACACACACACACACACACACCCTCCTCTTTTACCAGCCAGGGAAACAGAGAAACACTCTCCAAAAACGTGTCCTCGCGCACTGACCTGAGGAAGAGAATACTGACTGAGTTTAGAGATGGCCGTCTGCCAGAGCCTAGCAGAGGAGAGATGTGTTGTGTGCCTGGAAGGCTTTAAGTCTCACGAGAAACAGGACACGAGAAGTTAATTGAAGCAGTTTTAGTTAGATTTCAGCACAGGACTGAGTAAATACATGTGCCTCTCGTTTAGAGATTTGCATAATGCATGCATATATTTATTATTTATGACACAAAACATTACGGGCTTACTAAAAGCTGGAGGCGGTGCCATAGTCAAGATTTCGATAAAGACGAATAAAGATTTCGATAAAGACGAAGACAATATTTTATTTTTGAAATAATTAGGACGCGTTAAGGGCGTCAAGGGCATGTGAAACGAGGACAAATCAGTGTTTCACATGCAGTAATTCAAGTGGAGCCGAGGGAAGGCACGCACATCCAAAAGCTGTCACAGGTGCTGGACCAAAAAGAAACACTAGTGAAAATGAGAAGAAGTCCGCACACTGTTTTACAATGAGAAACATTCCACATCTATGCTCTTAATACTATGGCTCCTAATGGCATGAATGAAGAGTTTGATATTAAACCATTCTTCTAATCTCTAGCTGTTTCTGGTAGCACTTCAGACGTTGTTTGTTAAGCTAGTTTCCCCCATCTTCACTATAGCAAACAGTATAGCCTACATATGTGAACAGAATTGTAATTGGAATATGGGAATAATGTTTCAAACTCTTTCGACAATGCAATGTTTACTATTTAATGTTTGATTATTTTGGACTATTTAAAACTGTTTTTAATATTTGTATATCTTCTTTCATTTTACCTTATGGTTCCAATAACCTATTGTCATATTTGATTGGATGCAGATTAGGGCACTCCCTGGTAACCTATACCTGCTGTGTATCCTAATGGAACCTGAACTTTAACCCTTGACCTAGTTACGGTCCAGTCCACCCCCTTTTCCTGGTGTGTATATATTCCCCCCAACCCTCACATATGGTATTGCACCTGACGAAGGCCATACGGCCGAAACGTTGTGCCTTAATAAAGTATCACTATTGGGAGCTAATACTATAGTGTGCGGACTTCTTCTCATTTTCACACATGCAGTAATTCAGCCAGATAAACAGTAAACACTCGCTGAGCAGGTTGAGATAAACCGAGGTAAAGCTGGTTTCATATTGGACATTCAACAGACATTCACATTCGGCATGGTGTATTTCCTTTCAAAAAGCTTCCAGATGGACGTTTAGATGAAAGCGGTTGCTTGCACATGTTGCAGTGATGTCTTTCCACTGAAGCAAGTTAAGTGAAAAAAAAACAACACAAAAAACAACTCTGATTCCTCTAACGAGCCTGGCTCCAGCCCTTGAATCTGAATGCCAGGCTACTTACCATTTTGTCATGCATTTCATTAATCTAACACCACACATGTAGGCTAATTCACCCCCCCCCACACACACACAAACACACAAAACAAGTAAATACTAGTATTTTAAACATCCAAACATCCTATTATTGTGATTAACTAATTTCTTCTTCTTTTTTTTTAAAATTGATTGACAGCCCTAGTAGAAATAATACATCTACTGAGCTTTTAGAAAGGTGGAGAATAAAACTCTTGCTCCCCCCCCCAACATTTTTTTATTGGTTATGAATTTATCATTTAAACATTTTGGACCAGATCTGAGATGTCTGAGGTTTGGTTCCCACCTCCAACAAGGCTTGTGAGCCAATAGCATTAGGATGCTGATACCCCATGGCATGCTGGGAGGCAGGAGCAATCAGGAGTCCTACTACTGGCTCACAGCCTGGTTAGACTTCCTATTGGTTTTTTTTTTTTTTTTTTTAAATGATTAGTCTACATCGAAATCGTGCTCCTTTAAGTGTTCATTTTGTTAGTTTCTCGCCACGTTTCAGACGACCAAATAAATGGACACAAATATAACAACAAACACACCAGGAATAAAACCTGATTGAATAGTTGTGACACATGAGATGCTGGAAATTGGCCCGTCTTAGATGGCACCAGCACTAGGCTGTTCCGCTCTGGGCCCAAATCCCACATCTGCAAACATCATGCTTTCACGTCTCGCTCTGTCTACCAGCTTTCAGCCATTCATCTTCATTTTCAGTGTGTGAAAGACGTAGCCTTGTGAGACCATCCAGATCTGGTGAGCTCACATTCTCTTTCTCTTTGCAGCTGAGTCTGGCATTCCCCCATCTCAAACAGTCAGTGGGCAGGGGTACTTGCCTTGATAAAACTAATTACTTCAGCCAATCAGGGTAACAAAACTTTTGCCAAATCCATTCGGAAAGACAGCGAAAACATGTTTCCCTCCCAGAAACTCTTGTTCGTGTTTAATTGTTATTATTGAATCCATTTCTGTAATAACTGCACTTATGGCTGGGTTTATTCTACTAACGTTAATGAGACCGAATTCCCGGAAAGTGGGCGGAGCACCCTCCATGCTGACGTTCAGTGCTGAACAGCTGTCCCTGGTGTTCACTGACATCTTCAACACCTCACTAGAGACACGCCATGTACCAGTCTGCTCCAAGACCTCCACCATCATCCCCGTCCCCAAGACCTCCACCATCGTCCCCGTCCCCATGAAGACCACCGGGCTTAATGACCACGCCCGTCTCCCTGACCTCTGTAGTAACCAAGGTCTTTGAGCACCTTGTTCTGCTGCACCTCAGATCCATCACGGATCCACTCCTGGACCCCCTGCAGTTCGCCTGCAGAGCAAACAGGTCTGTGGACGACGCAGGGAGGGGGACGAGTTCACCTGCAGGTGGGAGACCGACCAGCTGCTGTCCTGGTGCGGCCAAAACAACCTGGAGCTCAACGCTCTCAAGACAGTGGAGATGGTTGTAGACCAGCCCCCCCCTCCCCCTCATCACACGGAATGACCCCCCAGTGACCACTGTTGACTCCTTCCTCTTCCTGGTTACCACCATCTCCCGGGACCTCAAATGGGAACTAATGGTGCGTTCGTTTGTGGTCGGATGTGGCATGTCGCAAGTGGCAAAATACCTACCTCCGACCTGTGTGCAATCGAGCTATAGCGAATGATATGATGATGATATGATATGATATTGACATCAGCCGGCAACTGGGGGCTGAGAAACATATCCGAATTTGCGACGAGGAAGTGCGAGTTCATGCGGCGTTTTATTTAATCATTCCTAGTAGCAAGTCGCAATTTGCCACCTCCCAGTTAGAAACGAACGCACCATAAACACCAGCTCCCTTGTGAAGAAGGCACAGCAGAGGATGAACTTCCTGAGGCAGCTGAAGAAATTCAGACAGCCAAAGAAAATGATGGTTCTCTTCTACACCTCCATCATGGAGTCCATCCTCATCTCCTCCATCACCAT
>NC_140250.1:20095806-20139860 GCF_949987555.1 Borostomias antarcticus
AAAACATTCAGATTGCAGTATATTTCACAGGAGAGCTCAGCTTACTGAGACTGGTAAGATTACAACCTGTGCTTCCCGTCTCGGAAAACCACTTAATCATAGTTTTTCAACACATTTACGTATGCCCCATTAACTTCCATTGTAGCCCAGTGAGAGCCTGCATAAAAACTGCAGCTAGCTCAATACTGGAACGATCAGTGAAATTCAGTGAAAATGTTTCAGGTTCATGGTAGACAGACCACAAATAGGGCTAAATGTCCAAAATAGCACTACCCCTTTAATCCACTTTAAACATTTAACTAAATCTAACTGTGTTTTAAGTTTCTGTAATCTCTCTGGGTATCTCTGGTCATGACTGCACGTTCTCAAAATGCCTGTAAGAACAATCTTCTTCAAACTAATGTCTAATCTATGAACATAAAACGCGAGAAAAGCTTGGTTTGTGGGACATAATGGCGGCACTTAGGAAATCAGGCAACCTTATTGGTTATTACTCTCCGTGTGATTGACCGGTCGGAAAGGTCTATTGCAGTGTTGTGTGTACGACAGTGACGTGTCTGTCCCCAGACTCCCCACTTAATGTCCCTGTCCCCCCGATGTTCAAACAAAACCTACGCTACGCCGAACAAAACCCCCAAAATTCCAGTCAGAAGATGAGTTTATTTTTTTCTCTCAGAGTGAGGGAGGAGGTGCGTCTAAAGTCACGAACTCCCAGAGGCACTGGAGGGGCTGAGGCCTTTCTCCTCGGGAGGTCACAACTCCCCAGCCACATGTGGACCGGCTCACCACAACACCGGCTAGCATCTGTTTGTCGGAGCGTAGATGTGGTACAGACTCGCCTCCCGGGGGCCTTGTTCAGATCCAGGACAGCACCGCCACCCGGGGGCACTGCCAACGAGCCTATGTCCTCGAACCAGCCCCCCCCCCCCCACACACACACACACACACGACGAGGGAATAGTGCGAACGCACAGAGGAAGCTCGGCGCAGCGTCGGCTCTTAGTGGTGGACGCGGTTGCGCTGCGGCCGACCGCTACAGAGGAGCTACTGTACACAAGTGGTCCGGGCGGCTCACTGCTAGCCTAGCCTAGCCTAGCTTAGCCTAGCGCGGAACTAGCACCTGACATCGCTCCAAATCAAACCCGGCCATCTGCTGCGGAGTAATTGCCGCCCGGCGTCGGCGGTTATTTACCACACGGGAGAGGCGAGCTGACGGTCGCTGGGGGGAGGCGTCCCGTTTGCTCAGTGGTGACATTTAAGGAAGTGACAGAGCCTGCAGGAGCAGGTGTGATGAGCAGGTGCGTCTCCTCCTCAGGCAGGTGGATGTGAATACAGGGGCAGCTCATTATCCTACTGCTGGGTGTTGAGGGGAAAGAGAGAGAGAGAGAGAGTGTGTGTGTGTGTGTGTGTGCGTGTGTGTGTGCGTGTGCGCACGCGTGTGTCTGTATGTGTTTCAAGTAGCAAGTGTATGTGTGTGTTTCTGTGTGTGCGTGCGTGCGAGAATGACAGTTAAATTAGACTTATGGTGTGTGTGTGTGTGTGTGCGCGTGCACCTGGTCTTGGCAGTGCAGTAGAGGGCTCTGTCATACGGGCGTGTCCGGTACAGTCCAGATGTGTGTGACGTGAGTTTATTGACTCCAGCTGTGTGTGTTTTTGCTGCACCTCTGATGTTTCTCTCTCCCCGTTCTCTCCCCTCAATGTTCCCTTGTCCATATCTCTCTTCGTTTGTTGCCATCTGCCCTGTCTCCACCCCCTCCCCTCTCTCCCTCCCTCCCTCCCTCCCCCCCCCTCTCTCTCTCTCTCTCTCCACCCCCCCTCCCCTCCCTCCCCCCCTCTCTCTCTCTCTCCCAACTCGGTCTCCACCCCCCTCTCTCCTCCTCTCCCTCCCTCCCCCTCTCTCTCTCTCTCTCCCAACTCTGTCTCCAACCCCCGCCCCTCCCTTCCTTCCCTCTCTCTCTCTCTCACTCTCCCAACTCTCTCTCTCCCCCCTTCTCCCCTCTCTCTCTCCCTCCTTCTCTCTCTCTCTCCGTCTCCCCCCTCCTCCCCTCTCTCCCTCCCTCTCTCCCTCTCTCTCTCCCCCCTCCTCTCCTCTCTCTCCCTCTCTCTCTCTCTCCCCTCCTCCCCTCTCTCTCTCCCTCTCTCTCTCTCCTCTCTCTCCCTCCCTCTCTCTCTCTCTCTCTCCCCCTCTCTCTCTCTCTCCCAACTCTCCATCTCCCCCCTCCTCCCCTCTCCCCCGCAGTCCCCAGCCCCCCAAGCCCAACACCCCCGAGGTTCCCTGGTCCGAGTCGGACTCCCCGGTCTTCCACCTGACCGACGACTCCTTCGACGGCTTCCTGGAGGAGAACCCCACGGCCCTGATCATGTTCTACGCTCCCTGTGAGTACCCCCGGTACCCCTGTCCTCCGTACCCCGCCCCCACGGCCGAGGAACGGACCTAAGATCGGTGCTCTGGCAGGAACACACACACACGAGCAAGAACTCGCTGACTCCCCCTCTCTGGGAGGCGCTCCGTCAGCCTGTCGGCCTCTCGTGGGAACGAGTCCAGGACACCATGTGGTTTCCAAAAGACTAGAGCGCGTGTCACAGCGGGAGCTCACGCGATATCGCCGCCGTCTCTCGAATCTTGTGAGGAATTCAGATTCTGGGTTTCAGACAGTTTTAGAGGAACCCCAGATGTGTTTGTTCTCCTGGGATGGTGTCGCTACAGGGAACGTAACCGTTTCCATAGCTTCTCCTCCTCTCCTCTGCTCTGCTCCCCTCCTCCTCCTCCTCCTTCTCAGGCAAGGTCCTTCTGTTCACCTGCCTAGCCAAGGCACGGGACGAGAGCTTAAGCTCAGTGAGGTGTGGAGGTTTCTATTCTGGGCTCCTTTAACGGTCCAGGAAGCCGGCCAGACCGGCCCACCCTCTCCCCACGTGGACCGGCCCCCCTGACAAAGACGCTGCACTCTTGACTGACCGCATACAGGCTCACAGAGACGCGGGAACCGAGACACAGCCGGCTGGCGTTGGCACATGGGGCAGCTTACGCACACGCGCGCACACACACACACTTACACACACACTTTACATACACGCACATTTACACACACGCTTTACATACACACACGTTTACAAACGCGCTTACACACACACACATACACATGGACACGCAGACACACTTTACATACACACATTTACACACACACTTTTCATACACACACATTTACACACACACACAAACATTCTTGCCTCGCTGCAGTTTCTTAATGATCCACATGTCACTGTTAGATTAATGACCTCACAGCCAAGAGCATCAGCTTTTATTTCCATCCATCTAACGCCAGAAGCGTCGCCATGTTGAAGGAAAGCATCCCCCTTCTAAACAGTGTTGAGTTGCCCTTCTAAACAGCGTTGAGTTGCCCTTCTAAACAGTGTTGAGTTGCCCTTCTAAACAGCGTTGAGCTGCTCTTCTAAACAGTGTTGAGCTGCCCTTCTAAACAGTGTTGAGCTGCTCTTCTAAACAGCGTTGAGCTGCCCTTCTAAACAGTGTTGAGTTGCCCTTCTAAACAGCGTGTTGAGCTGCTGCAGTGTTGAGTTATTAATGTACAGTATAGACTAGCAGGTAGTTATTAATGTTCAGTATAGACTAGCAGGTAGTTATTAATGTTCAGTATAGACTAGCAGGTAGTTATTAATGTACAGTATAGACTAGCAGGTAGTTATTAATGTACAGTATAGACTAGCAGGTGGTTATTAATGTTCAGTATAGACTAGCAGATAGTTATTAATGTACAGTATAGACTAGCAGGTAGTTATTAATGTACAGTATAGACTAGCAGGTAGTTATTATTGTACAGTATAGACTAGCAGGTAGTTATTAATGTACAGTATAGACTAGCAGGTAGTTATTCATGTACAGTATAGACTAGCAGGTTGTTATTAATGTTCAGTATAGACTAGCAGGTAGTTATTAATGTACAGTATAGACTAGCAGGTCATTGTTAATGTTCAGTATAGACTAGCAGGTAGTTATTCATGTACAGTATAGACTAGCAGGTAGTTATTAATGTACAGTATAGACTAGCAGGTAGTTATTAATGTACAGTATAGACTAGCAGGTAGTTATTAATGTACAGTATAGACTAGCGGGTAGTTATTAATGTTCAGTATAGACTAGCAGGTAGTTATTAATGTAGGCTACAGTTTAGACTAGCAGGTCGTTATTAATGTACAGTATAGACTAGCAGGCAGGTAGTTATTAATGTACAGTATAGACTAGCAGGTAGTTATTAATGTACAGTATAGACTAGCAGGTGGGTATTAATGTAATGTATAGACTAGCAGGTAGTTATTAATGTACAGTATAGACTAGCAGGTAGTTATTAATGTACAGTATAGACTAGCAGGTAGTTATTAATGTTCAGTATAGACTAGCAGGTAGTTATTAATGTACGGTATAGACTAGCAGGTCGTTATTAATGTACGGTATAGACTAGCATGTAGTTATTAATGTACGGTATAGACTAGCAGGTAGTTATTAATGTACAGTATATACTAGCAGGTAGTTATTAATGTATATAGACTAGAAGGTCGTTATTAATGTACAGTATAGACTAGAATGTCGTTATTAATGTACAGTATAGACTAGCAGGTAGTTATTAATGTACAGTATAGACTAGCAGATCGTTATTAATGTACAGTATAGACTAGCAGGTAGTTATTAATGTACCGTATAGACTAGCAGGTAGTTATTAATGTACAGTATAGACTAGCAGGTGGTTATTAAAGAGGTTTCTAGACTCAGTTGTGGACTAAGAAAGCGTGTTGTTAGTTTAAACAGTACTTTCTCCATGGAAGTGCAATCCGGAAGATTTTCAACACGGCCTTGATTTGTTCAGGAAAAGGCACCATTTCCAGTTAAATAGTTATTTGTTAAATGTTTTCTTATTTCTGTACTTTAAAAAAATAAAAAATATATATACAAGGTTTAGAATAGTTGTTTCATCCAGCCTTTACAATTGTGCCCAGAAAACAGTGCGTACTGTACTACTGTCTTTTATCAAAGAGCATATTCTAGTAACAAGAACATCTTTTGGATGCTGGAACAAATACATCAGAGTTCAGTGTCTTAAATCATTCAGTTCTAAAAAAACAAGATGAATCACTATTCAACTCATGCAGTTTTAATCAAACACATTAAACACAGCTTTTATTAGTGATGCTGGAGCTTTGTGTCGCTGCAGCGTTGACAAGCAAGAGGCTTTTGAAACCAGAGATACAAGGTTCTGTACAGCTCTCTCTTTCTCTGCCAGTCAGACTCTGGCTCTCACACACACACACACACACACTATCACACACAAACACACTATCACACTATCACACACGCACACTATCACACACACACACACACACTATCACACTATCACACACACTATCACACTATCACACTATCACACACGCACACTATCACACACACACACACACACACACTATCACACTATCACACACGCACACTATCACACTATCACACACACACACTATCACACTATCACACACGCACACTATCACACACACACACACACACTATCACACTATCACACACGCACACTATCACACACACACACACACACTATCACACATGCACACTATCACACACACACACACACAATCACACACGCACACTATCACACACACACACTATCACACTATCACAAACAAACACTATCACACACTCATGCACACAGGCACACTCACACACACACACACACGCACACACATGCACTCTCACACACACACACACACGCACATGCACTCTCACACACTCACTCGCACACACACACACACACACACACACCCACACACCCACACACCCACACACCCACACTAAAGGGAACACTAGCCAATGCGCCCTCTCACTTCCCAAGCCCTGTGATGTCAGTCTGAGGTGTCGGTTACACTCTCTCCTCTGGCAGAATGAAGAGAACGACACACACACACACACACACACACACACACACACACACACACACATTCTACCCAGGCTTACAGATTAATGCCTGTAGTTAGCGGACAGACATGACTAAATCCTCCAGGCTCATGCCAGGGATGATCTCTGCCCTCCGAACGTCATGTGATTGAGCTGTAGTCCAGGCTAGGGTGTGATTGATCTGTAGTCCAGGCTAGGGTGGGACTGGGAGCTGTAGCCCAGGCTAGGGTGTGATTGATCTGTAGTCCAGGCTAGGGTGGGACTGAGAGCTGTAGTCCAGGCTAGGGTGTGATTGATCTGTAGTCCAGGCTAGGGTGGGACTGGGAGCTGTAGTCCAGGCTAGGGTGTGATTGATCTGTAGTCCAGGCTAGGGTGGGACTGGGAGCTGTAGTCCAGGCTAGGGTGGGACTGAGAGCTGTAGTCCAGGCTAGGGTGGGACTGGGAGCTGTAGCCCGCTCTGCTGTGAGGTGAAAACCGTCGCTCGTCAGCTCAGCTTCCCCGTGTCGTCGTGGGACGACCTACGACCCTTGACCTGGCTGCTGTAGCCGTCGTACCGGCTCCTAATAAACATGGCCTGCGGTGGGAGGCTAGAAACAGCTGCTCAATTCCCACCAGCGCGCTTTTATGTTCTTGGACAAGGCTTTCCCAGGAGTGACACGCTGTGAACGACTTCTCGTTGCCCCATTAACTCTATTGGTTTTTCTAAAGGTCATTAATTTCTCATGGCACATTAATGTACTTGTGTTGGTGTCTGGCTAAAAAAAGGCTGCTGTGATGTCACACGTCATGTGATGCTGATGCCCCTCCCCCCAGGGTGTGGCCACTGTAAGAAGATGAAGCCAGAGTACGATGAAGCTGCTGAGATTCTCAACAAAGACAGCGATGTGAGTCTTTTTTTTATGTGTGTGTGTGTGTGTGTGTGTGTGTGTGTGTGTGTGTGTGTGTGTGTGTGTGTGTGTGTGTGTGTGTGTGTGTGTGTGTGTGTGTGTGTGTGTGTGTGTGTGTGTGTGTGTGTGTGTGTGTGTGTGTGTGTGTGTGTGTGTGTATGTGGCGCCTGAGCACAATGACATCTTCCAGCCTCTTAACTTGAACTTGGCAGCTGCAGACATCCTCGTCTAACGACAATGGAGAGAGAGACTGGAGAGAGATGGAGAGAGAGAGAGACTGTAGACATTGGGAGGGGGAGAGAGAGAGATGGAGAGAGAGAGAAAGAGAGGGAGAGAGAGAGATGGAGAGAGAGAGACGAGAGAGAGAGAGAGAGAGAGAGAGACTGGAGAGAGAGAGAGATGGAGAGAGAGAGAGATGGAGAGAGAGAGACTGGAGAGATGGAGAGAGAGAGAGAGAGAGAGAGAGAGAGAGACTGTAGACATGGGGAGGGGGAGAGAGAGAGATGGAGAGATGGAGAGAGAGAGATGGAGAGAGAGAGATGGAGAGAGAGAGAGACTGTAGACATGGGGAGGGGGAGAGAGAGAGATGGAGAGAGAGACTGGAGAGATGGAGAGAGAGAGAGATGGAGAGAGAGAGATGGAGAGAGAGAGAGACTGGAGAGATGGAGAGAGAGAGATGGAGAGAGAGAGACTGGAGAGATGGAGAGAGAGAGAGATGGAGAGAGAGAGAGATGGAGAGAGAGAGATGGAGAGAGAGAGAGACTGTAGACATGGGGAGGGGGAGAGAGAGAGATGGAGAGATGGAGAGAGAGAGATGGAGAGAGAGAGATGGAGAGAGAGAGAGACTGTAGACATGGGGAGGGGGAGAGAGAGAGATGGAGAGAGAGACTGGAGAGATGGAGAGAGAGAGAGAGAGAGAGAGACTGGAGAGAGAGAGATGGAGAGAGAGAGATGGAGAGAGAGATGGAGAGAGAGATGGAGAGAGAGAGAGAGAGATGGAGAGAGAGAGACTGGAGAGATGGAGAGAGAGAGACTGTAGACATGGAGAGAGGGAGAGAGAGAGGGAGAGAGAGAGAGACTGGAGAGAGAGAGAGAGAGAGAGAAGGAGAGAGTGGCTGGGAGAGCTCCTGGTGTGTTTGTGATTAGAGGGGTGTGACCTGATCCAGCCTCCACGGTAGAGCAGTTCCCTCTGGCCAGAGACCAGCCTCTAAAACCCAGCCTCCTGATTGGACCCGCTATCCCTCCTCCTCCACCTCCTCCCCCCTCTCCTCCTCACTCTCCCTCTCTCCTCCTCCCTCTTCTCCCTCTTCACTTCTCTCTCTCCTCCTCACTCACTCCCCTCCTCCCCCTCTGCCTCTCTCTGTGCGCTCTCTTCCTCCTCTCCTCCTCCCTCTCCTCCTCCTCCACCTCCTCCCTCCCCACCTCCTCCACCTCCTCCCTCTAGTCTTCAGCCTGGCGTGGTGCTGCTCGGTGGCTAGGCGCCCGGGAACGGGGGTCATTGGGAAGAGCTCGTCCGTTATGTAATGTGGACCCACCGGACCCTCCTCACACCCCGAGCCCCTGAGACCCTGAGACCCCTGAAGTCATTATTTTTCTCCTTCTCCCGGTGACTCATGCAGCACACTCGCTCGTACACGCGGCGCGTTACGCGACTCAGGACCCTGCGCCACGATCCAACCCGCCCCTCTCTCTAGACGCGCAAAAAGGGTTTTTACAATCGACCGCAATTTGTAAGTCAATGCGGTTTGTAGGTCAATGCAGTTTGAGTTCAGTTATGAATCGTGGTAAGTTGGTGCTTCCGTTACTGGACGGCGCATTGCTCAATGTTTTACTTTTAATATACAAATATGTTTCCATCTCCTCAGTCTTTCCCAGCCCTCCTGCACAAGCCCCGCCCTCCTGCACAAGCCCCGCCCTCCTGCATAAAACCTGAGTGATACGGTGGACTGATTGATGTCCTAACGGTTTGTTTGTTGTTGTTTGTTGTCGTTTGGTGTCCAGAGCCCTGGGGTCTTGGCCGCGGTGGACACCACCATCCACAAGGCCGTCGGAGAGCGCTTCAAGATCTCTGGCTTCCCCACCGTCAAGTACTTTGAGAAGGGGGAGGAGAAGTACGAGATGCCCCACCTCCGAAACAAAGACAAGATCATCGAGTTCATGCACAAGTCAGTTCCACAGCTCCACTCTGTCATAACGTGCTCGTTTAGAATTGGTGTGCCGGCTAAATTGACTTGATGCCTGAATGTGGTTTCGCCAGTGATGTAGTCACTAGTCAAAACAAACAAAGAAGGGAACATTAATCTGAAAATGAATGTGTTGCGCATGAGAAGTGGAGTATGGATGGATGTGTGGGTCATAGAGTCAGATGCCTCTAATTAATATACTAGAAGTGTGTGATGCTCATGTCCTGTTGCCCCTCCCTCTTCAGACCCCAGGCCCCGCCTCCCCCAGAACAGTCTTGGGAAGAGAAGCCCTCCAGTGTCAGCCATCTTGGATTCGAGGACTTCAGAGAGGCTCTGAAGAAGAAGAAGCACGCTCTGGTGATGTTCTACGCTCCCTGTAAGAACCTCGACCACCGTGGCAGACACGCACACCTGGGCGCAGAGAGACTTGAATTAGCCCTCACACTCAATTAAGCCACGCCCCCGTCGGTCGTGTTGTGAGGGGTTAGCTAAATCACTCAGGGGAAGCATTTCAAATAGTCTCGCTCCCTCCGTGTCTGCTTTCCGCTTGTTATTGTCACAATAACTGGATTTCATCAGATCTTGTTTTCGTGGCCCAGCGTATTTGAGGCATACACTGCTAAGCTAGTCTACATCTGCTAACCCCACCTAAGCTACAGAGACCCAGGGTGACGGCATGGCGAGCTGAGAATAGACCTGCAGTATTGGAAAGACCAGGATGTTAGATCCACCTCATAAAACTCAGTATCCTCTCAAGAGTACACACTCTCTCTCTCTCCACCCCTCTCAATCTCTATCCCTGTCTCTCTCCATCCCTCTCTCTCTTTCTTTCTTGCTATCCCTTTCTCTTTTGCTCTCTCTCTCTCTCTCTCTCTATCACGCTCTCTCTATCCCTCTCTCTCCATCTATCTCTCTCTCCATCTATCTCTCTTTCTCGCTATCCCTTTCTCTTTTGCTCTCTCTCTATCCCTCTCTCTCCATCTATCTCTCTCTCCATCGCTCTCTCTCTCTTTCTTGCTATCCCTTTCTCTTGTGCTCTCTCTCTCTATCCCTCTCTCTCCATCCCTCTCTCTCTGTCTTTCTCTCTCACTTTCTCTTTTGCTGTCTCTCTCTATCCCTCTCTCCATCTATCTCTCTCTCCATCTCTCTCTCTCTCTCTATCCCTCTCTCCATCTATCTCTCTCTCCATCTCTCTCTCTCTCTCTCTCTTCCTTCTCTGGCTGGGTGGTGTGTTGACATGAATGCAGCAGGCTGACAGTCAGTCCCTGATTGAGTCTTCAAAGAGCAGCGCCACCAGAGCGCCTTCATCCTGGCACCGAGCAGCGCCGCCCGAAACGCCCTCCCTCTACAAAGAGAGACGCTTCAGACAGAACCGACGATAACAACCTGCCGGCGGTGTTCTTTCCCTGCGAGCAGTCTAATCTGCCGTTAAACACCCATCCAAAGAACACGGGGAGAGGCCATCAAACCCCTCCGCTAATCGCTACCAAAGGGAAAGTGGGCGACGCTTGGCGTTAATATTCCGGAACGGACTCCGCCGCCTCGAGCCCGCCGCGTTTCATGTTCCCCGTCTACCGCCGCGAGCGCCGGCCAACGACGTGCCGGCTGTTGTTTGTGTACACGACACCGTCGCACGCCGCCTGAGACTTGGCCAGGCTAATGTCGTGAACGACGGAGCGTTAAGAAACTGAGTTGTTCAGAATGCGTTCGCAGAGTACTGGAAGCAACCCAGGGCCAAACAAAACAAAATAAATACGTGGCGTGCGTGTTAAGGGCCGTCTCGTCGGCTAAATTATCATTCATTTAGATTCAGAACGAGTGTCGCCGAGCGCTGGACTGGAGGCTACGTTTATACGGTATATTGTAACCTCGCTGTTCTGCTTGTGTTTGGATGAACTAACCCCACCACTGAGAACATTTGAGAACATTTCCAATGTTATTCTGAGACAGAGATGGAGGAAATAGGTCTCTCAGGGAGGGCAGCCGAGGCGCCCCGACGGTCTCTCTGAATGTCAGTGATTATCTGAGAGAGAGAGAGACGGTGCAGACTTTCACCTGGTGGACGAGAGGAAGGAGAAAGGACCCCCATTATAGATGGCAGCTGGCTATTTCACCGGCTTTTAAGCAGCCAGGGGAGCTACTGTATGCTGAAACGTCCTATCTATCTATCTATCTATCTATCTATCTATCTATCTATCTATCTATCTATCTATCTATCTATCTATCTATCTATCTATCTATCTATCTATCTATCTATCTATCTATCTATCTATCTATCTATCTATCTATCTATCTATCTATCTATCTATCTATCTATCTCCATTCACTGCAGTGGCGTCCCGTGTGCTCATTATGAGTGGGAGTGCTGGGTGCTTGGATGGCCCCTGAGCGTGGCTTCTCGCTTTGGTGTTCTTTGCTGGAAAAACTCCCTAGAAATGTGTTCCAGTTAGTTACAGACTCTTTGTAATACGGCTGCTTCAGCATGATGAAATAGTCTTCCTGAGTTTGTAATCCGTCGTAATGAGCGAGGGGCAATAAGGTCCAGTGTGGCCGTCTATAACCAGGGCTAATGGTGCTTTAGAGACTACAGGAGAGGTTGTGAGAGGTCCAGTGTTTACTGCCTCGTTATGTAGACCTAGAATGACTTCACCTGAGGTACTGGACACACGTCACATCGTTAAGGCCTTGGTTGGAGGACTAGATTGGCCTGGGTTTCATTCAAATGGGCTGCTAGGCTCAAGATCCCATTGGTTCTCTTTTTTTGGAGCTTCGTCACCATAGGGGGGCTTCGCTCCTAGTGGTTTACCCACATTGCCTAGGCAACGCGGACTATTGCATCATCTCATGAGTCGTCATCAATCGGGAAGAGAGCGCGCCGCGTCCGTCTCAGCAGGCGGAGGTCACCTGGGTCTCAGTTCGGCCACGGCGGCCATGACAGCGTCCCTGTGGGACCCGAGGAGAGAGGCGCCAGCGCCGGCTCTCTGCCATTTTCGCCCGGGAGCTGCAGTCACTGCGTCGTCAGTGACGCGGTCGCTGGGTCTCATGTCAGCGGCTCATGCGGCGGTTTCCGTCGAGTCTGCTTCACATGAGGAGCGTCCAACGGGGGTTCGCCTGGACCCGGTGAGACGCAGGCGCCGCTCGGTGGTGATACCGAGGTCGTCGGGGGCGGACCTGGACTGTTGGAGAGACCTGCGCGTAATTGGTCCCAATGGGCAGCGTGTCGGTTCACTTGCCAGTGTTCACGGACGCGTCCCTCTCGGGGTGGGGAGGGACATGTCTGTCACAGGGCGTAGGAGGAAGATGGCTCTCGGGGGAAAGGTGACACATCAACCTCCTGGAACTCGAGACTGTGTGGTTGGTTCTGCGGTACTTCGTCCCCCGGGTAAGGGGGGCTGCGTTCGGACAACCAGACCGGTAAGGGGGGTGTTTGTTTGCCAGCTCTGCACCACATAGGGGTAGCATTGTGGCAGTGGGCGCGCACGAATCTCCGATCTTTGACGCCACAACACACTCCTGGCCATCTGAATGTCGGGGCGGACATGATGTCTCGGGGGGGGGGGGTCAGAGCGCACCCCCCCTAGAGGAGTGGCTACGTCGGTGGTCAGTGTGGAGGATATCTGCGCAGCGGCGTCTCGGTCGACACCGTCGCCTCTTATCCGCTACTATCTTCTGGACGTGCCGTCTGACGCGCTGGCTATTCGGTGCCGAGCACAGCAGGGGGGCGCGGCGGGACACGCAGCGATGGACTGATTGGGTGCTACTGGCCTCAGTGTTCAGTTCAGGTGTGTGTGTGTGTGTGTGTGTGTGTGTGTTTGTAAGCTCTTATGCCTGGACTGTACGATACTTTACTTATAATGGGATTGTTGCTGGACGGTATAATTGAATCCTGTGTTATGGGTGTCATCTGGGGGTCGGATGCATTCCAAGCTATTGAAATGTGCTGTAATGACCGTGTGATGTGCCTGTCCTCTCCGACAGGGTGTCCCCACTGTAAGAGCGCAGTACCCCACTTCACCACCGCGGCGGAGCTCTTCAAAGAGGACCGTAAGGTGAGACTCTCCAGCCACCAGCGTCGCCTTAAGATTCAACATCCTTTTATTCGTCTTGTAATGTTCAGTGTTCAGTCACAGTGAAATGTTGCTGCCAGCTCCAAGATTATGCTACAGGTAAACGGTAATACTCAATTCCAAGTTACAAATTAACATAAACTTTGCCTTCAGCACTAGATTATGCTCTTAGTCACTTGTTTTAGAGAGAAGATGCACTTGTGAGTTCTGACAAGTAGTAGTACATTGGCTCTTCCTACGTTAAATGCAATTATTGTTAGTCGCTTTGGATAAAAGCGTCTGCTAAATGACTGTAATGTAATGTACACGTTACAATTTACAAAATTACAATTTTACAAATAACACAAAATACACAGTAGGTACCCTTTCTATGAGTATCAAAAAGTTGGGATGGGATGGATAAGGGCTTCTCACTTTCCACTCTCAGATTGTTGAGTAAGACAATTGTATGAACAATTCAAATATAATTTAATCAGCAGTATTAACACAGAAACACATCCAGATAATAGGCCTACCTGTCATCGTGTGTGTATTTTCGTTCTATTAGGCCTACCTTTGAAGAACATGAGCACTATAGTAATGTATAATCGGATCCTCCGCCGTTAATACAAATGATTAGACTACGTAGCCTACGGGTATGGACCCAAATGATTAGACTACGTAGCCTACGACTTCGGTAAACCGGATCTGGAAAAGGTAAACATACAGGTGCTCATCCACATCCTGGTATCAGAGCGCCCTGGAGGTCATTGGCCCTCGTGACGCTAAACCCTGATGAGGATTCCTTCCTAAAAGCATGGATTCAGATGGATTATGTACATGCTACTGTACATGGATTTGACTAAATAAATCAATAACCGGAGGGGGGTGCATGGGTGAGTTATGTACATGCTATAGCTATGATAAAAATAAGCCAGGGGGAAGGGGGTCAGTCACACACACACACACACACACACACACACACACGCTACAAACACCACAAGCCCCTCCAGCTGACTGGTTTTCATTGAGACCCTTAAGGCCAATTTACTGTATACTTCATCGTTCGACGCTTTTGAAAGTGTCGACAGACAGAAATGATGTCACTTTCAACACTTTTTTGTGTCGGACAGGGGTGTCTTGCACCCACCAAACTTTCTAATGTCGCAGACGCCGTCACTTTCGTTGCACAGCTGTGATTGGATAGCTAGTTAAAAGGCACGTTCGTTGCCATGGATCAGTCAGCCACGCGTCTGCAAGTTACCATGGAGGTGATCCGACACTTCGCTAGTATAAATGCTAACTGACGTAGCTCAAGGCACGATGGTGGCCTGGCCCGGTCTCAAAACAAATTAACCCCTACAGTAGCCCCTGCCCTGTTGTGTTGACCTGAAAGGCCTGGTTAGGTCAACATCATACTGTACTCCACCACTCCGTATGAATTCTCTACTTGTATGCTAATTAGGGTCACTTCAACCTTGACCTCTCATAGGCCAGACCGAGTTCACTCCTTCATTATAAACCTATCCACCATCTCACCTACTTTCTCAGGGATCGGGGGCTCATTTGGGATTCTGAGGCCGACTCCGACACTCTCACCCTCTCACCTCTCCGACCTCTTGGTCTCTCCCTGTCCCTCGGGACCAGCTCTCTCTCCTCTGCCCTCTTCATCCATCATTGACACCCTCTCTCCCTTTCCTGTAATGTCCTCTGACTGGGTGAGTCAGTCAGTGTTTCCAGCTCCAGAGTCCCTCCCTGACTCTGACTCACCTCTGTACGGCTCTCAGCGCCGGGGGAGCGTGCCTGGCCGCTCTCCCCCGCCATCATTCATCCTCTCGCATTCAACCCGGCCACAAAAACAAAACCGTTAAATGGCGGCTCTTGGGTTACTCAGATGCGTCAGGCGTGATGTCAGCCTCTCTCTTTAATTGTTTCAGTAAGAGAGTAAACCTAGCGGAGCGTCCGCTGGCTCCAAGGGTCAGGAGCCGCTCTCCTGTTGCCGTGGCGCGCAGGACGGCTGGGAAGAACAAGTGCGACCCCCCCCCCCCCCCCCCCCCTCCTGGAAAGGACACTCGTTTCTTCCGAGAAAGTTCAGAGGAATTTGGCTCCCACGCGCCTATGCGCTTCACTTTTTTGTCGGCATGCTGAAAACATAATCAGTGGCAGATGGCGCAACACGAGGGGGGGCGTCCATTTTGTGATGTTGAGAGTTGAGCAACGGCTCGGTGTGTTTGTCTTTGTCTTTTAGAACAAATACCATAACAAGGGAGTCCAATTTAGTTTGTTATTCGTGTTCCGATCGTCTCTCTAGCCCAGAAAGTCTCCATATGGTGAATACTCGCTCTGCTCTAGGACAAACATGCGAACACGCTGAGCACTGGGCCGGCTCTCTGGTGTCAGACCCTGGCTGTTAGTGAGAGGTGTGGCTGGGAACGTTCTCTGGCCCGCGTGTCCCTCCTTCCATCACCCTGACAGCTCAATAACAAGAGCAGAGCAGAGCAGAGCAGAACAGAGCAGAACAGAGCAGAACAGAGCAGAACAGAGCAGAGCAGAGCAGAGCAGAGCAGAGCAGAACAGAACAGAACAGAACAGAGCAGAGCAGAGCAGAGCAGAACAGAACAGAGCAGAGCAGAGCAGAACAGAGCAGAACAGAGCAGAGCAGAGCAGAACAGAGCAGAACAGAGCAGAACAGAACAGAGCAGAGCAGAACAGAGCAGAGCAGAGCAGAACAGAGCAGAACAGAGCAGAGCAGAACAGAGCAGAGCAGAACAGAGCAGAACAGAACAGAACAGAACAGAGCAGAGCAGAGCAGAACAGAACAGAACAGAACAGAACAGGGCAGAGCAGAGCTGAGCAGAGCTGAGCAGAGCAGAGCAGAGCAGAGCAGAGCAGAGCAGAGCAGAGCAGAGCAGAGCAGAGCAGAGCAGAGCAGAGCAGAGCAGAGCAGAGCAGAGCAGAGCAGAGCAGAGCAGAGCAGAGCAGAACAGAGCAGAGCAGAGCAGAGCAGAGCAGAACAGAGCAGAGCAGAGCAGAGCAGAGCAGAGCAGAACAGAGCAGAGCAGAACAGAGCAGAGCAGAGCAGAACAGAGCAGAACAGAGCAGAGCAGAGCAGGCTGGGCAGAGCAGAGCCTGTGGAATATCCGTGTGTCAGCTCGAGAGTAAACAACCACAACACTGCGCGTGTGTGTGTGTGTGTGTGTGTGTGTGTTTCAATCAATCAATCAAAGCTTTATTTGTATGGCGTATTTCATACCCAGAGGCAACACAATGTGCTTTACAGAGAACAAGGGAGGTGGGTTTGTGTGTGTGTGTGTGTGTGTGTGTGTGTGTGTGTGTACAGCACGTGCGCGTGTATACGTGTGTGTACGGGCGAGGTTGAGTCCCCATCATTGCTCATCTCCTGTGTAAGAGTATATAGGCATCCGTTGGCTGCACAAAGCCTCGACTGTCACCCTTTTATCCTTCACACAAAGCTGTGATTCATCACCCTTTTAACGTGACGATCCTTCATGGAGACTGAGCGGAGCCGACCACAGATCCCGATTAGCCCCGGGCTCTTTCACGGGGGGAGACGGGCGGCGCGTCGGGCTTGTTGGGGGCGCGGTCCAGCGGAGGGAACGGACAGATCAATGCAACGCGTCCACCGGAAGGCCTCTCTTAAAGATCTCCCCTACCTGTCTTTCCTCCGTGGGTCATCCTGTCTCTCTCCACTGTCATCCTGTTCTCATCCACCTTGTTGTAGGGTGATGGGTGGATGACGTGGAGTGGGAGAGGGAGGATGGGTACCATGTGAGGTCACGGTGGATCGCTCCGCTCTGATCTCAGTCTATCGGCTTCCTGCTCCTCGTTCTCCAAAGACAAACAGACGCTGTGTAATAGGCTTAGCTCCCGCTTTAAAGAACCGCAATTAAAACCCCAGATCCGCTACGGAACGGCATCCACTCACATAACAAGCAGCCATCAGTGTGCGGAGGTTTCATATGCAATGTTATTTTATGTTCCGTATTAAACCGACTATCATCAAACATAAAACAGGCTTGGCTGTAATAGCTTGTTTACAGAAAGGGCTAACAATTGGAATAGGATCACCGTGGAGATGAGTCACGACAGCGTATCAAACTGCTCATGCAGTCAGGAATTTCTTTCTCTCACAGCTATTAATTAGCACCTCAGGTAGATGGTCCACTAATGACATTCCTTCCCCGGAAGACAGAACAGAAGTACTGCATCTTCTCAAAGTACATTACTAAGTGTTACTGATGGACTCTCGATGCCCCCCTCAGTGCATTGATAGCATGGAAGCAGGCGTGTGATCAATGAGATGCTATAGAGTCCTCCTTCAAATGAAGTAAGATCAATAAGCAGAATTGGCCGCCGACCTTTGAAAAACAATCCCTTACGACTTAATTTCATCACATCAATTGGCCAGCGGTCTGATTGATAACCCGGGGCAGCTCGGCGATGGGTGTCAGAGCGGAGCGACCGCAGTGGTCATCACAGCTCCGCTCACAGTCTGCCGTAGACAGACACCTGCCGTGACTTTAAAGGGATAGTCCGCGCTGAAATCAAAGCGGCTTTAAAGCTAGGACGCTCTCTGGTGTGAGATGAGCCTGTTCCATCACGGTGTAGCCTTGTGGGCTGTCGCTGGTAGCCTCGTCTCACATAAGGCCAGGGTAAGACACACGAAGGTGTGACCTTCAACCAGACACTTTTATGTCTGCTTGCGTTGTCATAGACCTGTCTTGTCCTGGATTTTGTAAGGTCACAGATACCATAATAGATTGTCGCATAGTCTTGATTGGTTGGCTTCTGAAAAGTCTGCTGCAGAAAAAAAATACACTGTGTGCGAGATAGTTACCATAGAGATGATGTAGTGTGTCGGCAAAGTTGAGTGACTCCAGCCTCGAGTGTCAGCCGGACATGAGTGCACAGTGTCCGATGGTCCCATGTGTCCTACGACACCTGCCTTAGTTACCGGACATAAATTGGCCTTTAGTACAGGCATCTACTGAAGCAGACATCTAGCAGATATAAATTGGCCTTTAGTGCCATTCATCCAAGGTTTAGACAGCAGCGCTGAATCCCGACATAAATGAATGTGTGTTGAATGCATTGCCGAAGAACAAGTCTTCAATTTGGACAAGCAATCGCATGCTGTTGTAGTTATCCGAACAAGAATTCGGCTTATTTGCAAACTGTCACAAATGTTTAGCCTCAGCGGAAGAGGATTTTCCAAATTAATCTTGAGGGAAACAGCGTGATTCGATGCTGACAAGTTAAATGTGTGGCGTTCTGTTGGTTTTTAGAGAGGTTGACATTTGAGCCGTCCAATAGGACAAGCTGAGCTATGTATCAGAAAAGAGAGAGAGAGAGAGAGAGAGAGAGAGAGAGAGAGAGAGAGGTGGTATTCACGCCTCGTTGCGGTTGGTTCTCTAAGCGCCTCGCTGCTACAACCTTGACATAAATCTCCTTTGTTATTTTTGTGTAGGAGAGATTGTTTCCCTCCCCCCCCCCTCAATTTGGTCTAGCCTGATAGGAATGTGTTAGTCATTTTTCTTAACACTGCAGAGAAAGTGGCAGGCTAAATTCAGGAAAGTGGAATGTTGAGAGCTAAACAGCTCGGTCACCGCCGAAGCAGCTGTCAGTGGTTCAAGCACTTATTGTAAATATCTTAATACAGCAAATAACCGGCATAATTTACACTAATACGCTTCAGTAAACACTCTTGTGATGTTGTAGGTCTTCCATACAGCGGCTGAGGCACTTAAAATTCTGGAAATGCATATTACATCATCATTCACATGCACTGGGCATGCGCAGGCCGTTGGGCTCTGCGAATGTACCTCCCTACTGTGGCAATCATTTTGATTTAAAAAATAAAATATAACCAGTGCTGTCTGTCAGTGTCTAGTCGATGTATTCGACGCACAAAGGATTAACAGATCTTTTTTCACTGCTACGAGTCCCGCCTCCCTAACCCAATATCGCTAATAGGATTGGCTGTTTCTTCCCAGCGTGTGAGGCGAAAAATAAGACTAGAGATTTCTTTGCTTGGACAGTGGTGGAACTGTACTTGCTTTAATAAAAGGTTGTGATAGTGAACCTGAGATCTACCTCCATCTTTACCTCCATCTGTCCCACATACGCACTCTCACTCAAACAGGTCATCGTACTGTAGGTTAAATACGCGTGTCATGCACACTACCCAACCGTTGAACAACGTCCACGAAACACAACGCTTGTACATCTAGTTTATATGTCAATGTTGTACATTCAAATAATGTTTCCCTTTCCGTTGATGTAGTCTGTGGATTAGCTAGGGGTTGTTTTGAATTAACCACTGGTAGTCAAGGCGTCAACGTTTTAATAAAGTCTCCGTTTCCGGCCGTTCACACCACAACCGTCGACTGCAGAGGAAGTGAATTGTCCTCTGAGCCAGATCTTATCAGCAGCAGGGTAAACGCCACCCAGCACGGCCTTGAGCAGAGAGACCAGCAAAACGCCACTCTAGAGGATCATGGGATCTCTGGTTCTCTGTGATTCGCCGATGCTGACGGAACCCTGTGACTTCCTGGATCGCTCATCACGTTAACGAGCACACCAGGTCTTATTGATTGGGTGCTTAGCCTGCATGGCAGGTCTCTAGTGTGTGGTGTTGATAGCGGACTGTTCTGTCTGTCTTCTCTCAGATAGCGTATGCAGCGGTGGACTGCACCAAAGGACAGAACCATGATCTCTGCAAACAGGAGGGGGTGGATGGATACCCCACCTTCAACTACTACAACTATGGAAAATTCGCTGAAACATACACCGGTGACAGAGGGGTAAGGCACAACAAAGTACATGCTTATGTCCGCCTAGTGTCATATTTGGAGTGTGTATTTCCTAGTGTTATATTTGGAGTGTGTATTTCCTAGTGTCATATTTGGAGTGTGTATTTCCTAGTGTCATATTTGGAGTGTGTATTTCCATGCCCTTCAGACTTTAATTATTTGCGCATTGTTGAACACTGTACATTTATCTCTAGACCTTTGTACTCCAATATTTGCATATTGTTGAACACATAAGTGATATTGAATAATTTAGTTGTCATTATTATTATTATTACTTTTAAAATATATATTTTTAGGCCTCTCTTCCTTTAAATCTTCTTAAGCATAATATTAGAAATATATATAATATTAATATAATATATAGAAAAGACTGTAATTTCTCTCTCTCTCTTTCTCTGTCTGTCTCCCAGGAGGTGGGTTTTACAGGCTTCATGCGCAGCCTGAGGGGGCGGGACCAGGAGAAGGTTGGCAAGAGGAGGGAGGAGCTATAAGGCTCGTGGGATAATGGGGGGGGGGGGGGGGGTTGGGTAAGGGCGGAGCCTGTCGTTGCACTGTGACCCTTTGCCCAAGGAGGGGGGCCAATCAGCACTGACGTGGGAGACTTGGAAAAACCTCAGCGAAAGGCTATTTTTTTATACTACGCTGATCATGTTTGATATATCAGTGAATCAGCCGACCGCCCGACCACTTCAGACTTTTACTATTTTGATGGAACAACAACAAAAAAGATCAAAGATCAAAGCAAAAGAGAGAGTTTTGCCCAAATACTGTGACTGCATTTGTGAAAGCTACACCCTAAAACTGTATCTATGCAATACTGGCCCCTGTCTGCCCAGCGCCGGGCAGCTTGTAGTTGAGGTGGTGGTGGTGGGTGATGGTCTGGGGAGGGAGGAGAGATGTCCCTCACCGCCAGCTACAGCGCTGTTCACTACATCACTCCGTGGTTCACTCTGCAGTCACATCAGCCTTCTAGGCTCTTTAGACGGGGCTATAGCTATACAACTGTTTCCTTTTCATATTTTTGTACACAACTGTCATGTACAGTACAGTAGACAGCCTGGAACCATACAGAACAACACATTGGACCTTGATATCCAGGCTGTTGCTCTTAAGAGAGTGGGTTCTGGGACTGGTTAGTTCTGGTCCGTTATGCGTACTGAACCCCCCTCCTATATTCCTACTGGCAGGAACGGAGAAAGGCATTTCCAAAAAAAAAGGCATTTCCAAACTGAATATCACTAAAGTGAAGTGGAACCACATTGTGTATCTTTCAAGGCTATCGTGTGTAGACTTGCTTTTCAAAGGGGAATGATGTAGTCACTGAAAAACTGTGGCCTTAAACAATGTTATTATGGAAACACATGACTCTCAGACCGGCCGCCCAGCAGTGTAGTGGAGCTCCCTAGTGGTGGTGAGGGTCAAAGCCTGGTGCTTCTCAGACCTCCACATCTCCAGTCAGAGTCCGTCAGATTCAACACGTGACACGTAATATGAACATGTAACACGCAGTGGGAACACGTAACATGCAGTGGGAACACAACACGCAGTGGGAACACTTAACATGCAGTGTAAACATGTACAGTAAAACAACGTGAAAGGTTCCTGTGCTGCGTTTGCGAAGACCTACTAGTCTTTGCCTCTTTACCATGGTCCTACACTTTTACAATTTAGGGATGAGACTTTTCAGCAAGCATACGCCTCATAGCCATACAGAGAAAAGTGAAAGCAGAAGAAAATTCTGAGAGACTGAGAGGGGTACTGGTTCGAAGATGCAGGGCATTCATTCAGTGATTCAGTCCAGCCTGGAACATTGTACTGTCTACTGCATGTTCTGACTACACCAGGAAGTCAAGAGCAGATTGTTTTATTTAGACTTCATGGTCAACATTCCGTGTTCTCATTCCACTGACTCTGTTCAATGGAGCTGCTGATTTGATCCAAAGTTGTATTATAGAATGTATGCAGAACACAGACCAGGGCATCTCAGGGCTGCTCCCTGGCCTAGTCTGGTCTGGCCTAGTCTGGTCTGGCATAGTCTGTCCTAGCCTGGTCTGGTCTGGTCTGGTCTGGTCTGGTCTGGTCTGGTCTGGTCTGGTCTGGTCTGGTCTGGTCTGGTCTGGCCTGGCCTAGTCTGGTCTGGCCTGGCCTGGTCTGGTCTGGCCTGGCCTGGTCTGGCCTGTGTGGCAGAGGCTGTTTGCTACAGCACAGTAGCCCTGCCTGTGATTGTAAAGTCCCCAATATTTCCATGTGTTCCCATGGGGAAGGTCAGCGGTTCAATCCCCACCTCGACCCACCTGTCTCAGCAATGTTCCTCCCTCTCATCCAAACGGACGACTCCTAACACTGAGGAGAGGTGCGAGGAAATCAATGAGACCCCTAGACCTCTCTCTCGGAGCGTGGCACTAGCATCAATACCGGAGCCATCATCATTACCTTTGGTTGTCTTTAATGCTCTGTGCTTTCAACTCCCCAATTGAAGCCCTTTCTAACGATTTAAAGGTTCATCTGTAGCTTATTACTCAGAAGTTTGTTTCCTTTCATAATGAATAAGGTTCTCAGGGATAGCGAAACACAATTAAAGGGAACTTGTTTTTGTAATTTGCATCCCAGTTGGATGTTCTGAGCTCTCGTCACCAAATTAGGAATTGTTTACATTTGTCTCCAAGACCAAGAACAAAATGTACAGATTAAACAGTCCAGTTTACATTTCCATTGCCAAATTGTGGCAGGAAGTATTGAATAAAATGTGTTGAGCCAATGGGGAGTTAATGAAAAGTTTCTTTAGTGAACATTGTTTGGGATTTGAAATAGGCCAGTTCCAAATGACTGATGGCTGATATACTAGAACACTATTTTACATGTTCAATATTACCATTTACATTTCATGGGGTAACATTTATATTTAAACGGACTCCAACTCCATGGCATATTGGGAGAATGCTTTACTTAGCTGGATGGGCACATAATGGTGTTGTGGGTGTTTGGTTGTCTCTCATTTGGGGAGAATTCTCTTTAGTCTTTATCACTTGATTTCTATACAGAAGGGGCTTCCTCATTTAGAGAATCCATCATGAAGACCATATCTGTCTTATCCCAAAGGTCTCCATTTTATGTGGAAATTGTCACACTTTGCCAAGAAGTCATTGTTGCCTTTGTTGATTTTTTGTGCCCAGCCATATGTACAGTTTAGCCCAGTATAATGCGGACCTTGCAAAAATAAAGTAATTTGTTTCCAAAACATTGTCAGTTTGTCGATTGTCTTCACTTCCTTTTACTTATGGGATCAATGAGTTAGTCAGCTAACAATTTATCTTTAATAAATTGTCACCATAGTTGATTTCTGTCACAGTATCTGAAAGTTATCGGGCTTCTTCATGAACCATGGAGACCATGGGAACACGCAAGGGTCAAGCTGAAGCTGACGTTGCAACAACAGTGAGCAAGACAGCCAAGACTCAATAATGAACAGCCTACAAGTTGACCGCTCACCAGGGTCAGCTGCCTGATTGACACGCCTGGTGAAAGCAGAGTCTGGGTTTGTGGAAGCCCATCTCAGAAGCAGAGTCTGGTTTGTGGAAGCCCCTCTCAGAAGCAGAGTCTGGTTTGTGGAAGCCCATTTCTGAAGCAGAGTCTGGGTTTGTGGAAGCCCGTCTCGGCTTTTGGTCCTCTATCATCTGAGCAGAAGCACAAATAGACCTCTAGCAGCCCTCAGCAGAACTGACACACAGACTGTATATGACTGGATAACAGGGTACTGGTAGAGACCCCCCCTGAAAGTGAGGTGCAAACACTGTCATGTTATATTGAGTTTTCTTTTTATGTTCTCGTTCTGGTACCTGTACTACTACTACAGATGATACTGTATGTTTCCAGACTGATAAAGCCCACCTGTGAACTGGAAAGCATTCCTTAAGTTTGTTTCCAGGACATTATCCAGGATTATTATGACACAGTAAATCTTAAATCAAGGATTAGAGGTTTAAATTGGGTCTAGAAAATAATCACAGTCTTGTGAGGATTTGGTAAGAAGTTCTAAAACGCCATAGGCTTTTTCTTTGAATGTGACTCATACAATGTTGCCTTAGATAGCCTTTTGAGTGGGAGATCCGTTCAACGTGCAACGAGTCTGTCACCAGATGATTAATGATAGAGCACAGACAGAGATACCCTCTCAAACTTGCTTAAGAGGATTTCTGAAGTGAACAAGCTCTAGTTTTTCATGGCTGGTTGCAGAGTTGAGTCATGTTGCGAGGAAGCAGAGCATATTAACCTGCAGAAGTGAACAGATGCAATAGGGGCTACAGTGTTGGCTGTTGTTCTTAAGAGATACTTTGTGAAAGAGTTCTGCCGTCTCCTCATCCTGACCTCCAACTGAGTATTTGAATGTACAGTACATGGTACCACTATCTTGTACACAAAACGTTGAATTAGTTGTATTCCCTGCAAGTCATTCTTCATGTCTGTGACCGGGACTTTACCCAGTGCTGCACTTTGTTTTGATTTCTGACAGAACCACAGTGTTCCATCCTGGTAATTGGACTTTACCCAAGATGCATCATTTCCCCCTCATTCCCCCTCATTTCTTTCTCCACACTGAACCCAGTTCTGTGTCTGTAGTTTAGAAATGACTCACAGGGAAGACAATTCAATACAGCAGGACAAGCGGACAAATTGGTCTGAATAACAGAAGTCGAGGAAATGAATAGACCTGTGAGTATCTGCTCAGGCAAGATAAAGATTTCCCTCTTTCTCTCAAGGCATTTAACAAAATGATTCACACCCCTGCCTGGCCAAAAGATCCATAGCCCTACACTCATTGTCGGCACTGTGCTATAGAGCTGCGGTCAAGCTCATAGTGCTATAGAGCTGGAGTCAACAGCTCTAGCTGCAGCAGCCATTTTGTGATTGTTCATGGAACTTGGAAAACAATAGTGCACTACCATCAGAAAGTACACACCAACTAGCTTTTCATTTTTCTTTTGAATGAATGAATATTCACCCTGCTCTTATTGGACAAAATTGAAAGCCAAAATTTCTACATTTGAAATCCATCCACCAAGGTGATTTGTGATTGATCACACATTCTTCAGTGTTTCTGTTGTTAGATCGACCTCTGAGGGTAAAGGTAATCTTGACAGGACTAAAAGGTTTGCAGCTATCGAGCCCAGGGGTCAGCTGCCTGCCAATGGTGCGATATTGATTTACAATTACAGCTGAACTATCCTCATTATGTTAAATGAAATGCAAAGTATCTGTCTACCGTATGAAGAACAAAGCATTCCATGTCAAATCCGGTTCAATAAACTGAGTTGTTGAAGACAGTTGCTGTAAAATGGTCAACGCAACTCTGGTGTGGCGGTGTCTAGGCTCTGGAACAGTCTGTCCTGGCACATCTTGATTTTTAAGTCTTCTTTAAAGACTCACCTGTTCTCCCAGGCCTTCAACTCAGGTTGAGCTGGACCCCCGATGGCCCCTGTATTGTTCTGTATTTTCTATCTTATTGTGTATGATGTATTGTAGTGTTCTGTTGCGTGCTGTGTGCTTTGTTGCTCTGGAGCTGTACAGAACGTTGGTCAACCTCGGTTGTTTTCAATGTGCTTTATAAATAAAATTTGAGTTTGAGTTGAATGGAACTCAAGGAACTCAACTCAACAAGGAAGCAACTCAAGGAAAATACCATTAAGAAAAAAAGAGATTTAGTAATGAGTGGATGGGCTTACAGAGACAGGAGTCGGGAGAATTTCTTGGAGCCTCCTTTTCTGGTTGGTTCCTGTGACTGTGAATGACAGGTCTGTCTGGCTCCCACCTGACACTCTCTTAACACTGAACATTCCCCCTGGGCCAGTGGCTATTCATCAAGTTGTCAGCACAGCAGACATCTATCATCTCCACCATTTAACATTGTGTGCGCGCGTGTGTGTGTGCGCGTGTGTGTGTGTGTGTGTGTGTGTGTGTGTGTGATAGATGATAGATGCCTACTGGTGGTGAAGCATTCTGTGGTGGGGGCTCCTTCAAATTGAAATGTTCCCAGAGGGCTAGTGTCCCCGGGGAGGGAGTGTGTACTGTGTGGTTGTTTAGAATAAGAAGATAAATGGTCTGCTCTTGACTCATGACTTCCAGATAAAGACGTGACTTTAGAAAACAAACAGATTAAGCGCACATGAACAATGGCGCTGCAACTTTAGGTTTATTTGAGGCACTGATGCTGAAAAACATGGATAATGTCCCCTTGTGTTATCGTTGATGCATTTAATGAATGGCTGAAGCAGGTATGCCTGATTGTTCATGTGTTAAAATGATTAACAAAATCAGCAAAATGGGACTAGTTGCACAGGTTTGCCAATGCAACAGACTAATGTGAGACAGATGGACAGCTCCAAGATATACACCTTAATCCTCAAGGGAAACAACAGAGGGAAAATGTGCAGCGGTACGTATCTGAAAATCAAGATCTGCCCCAAACCATAACGATAAATACATTTACCGGTTCATAAATTACCCCCGTCTTCCCTACAGGGGGGCATGGACGTGGCAAGGGCACAGCTCATATTTAATCCTGCCCGAGCTGACAACCCAGCTTTGGGTTGTACCAATGAACACTGGGCCTCAAAGTCCGTAATAGGGATCATCATTCCATGGGCTTACAGGAAGAGCACTGAGGAGGTTTATTAGGCTTGGCTCTCATAACATCACCTACAGTAGGGTGAGGAGGCACTGTCTAGCAAAAAGGCTGTGAAGTTCATTTTTTAAAATTATATTAATGATTAGTGATTAATGATTAGTGAGTGCCGCTTCCTCTGATGGGATGTTGTTCCTTTCCTATTACAACTGCTCCAACACCTTGTGTTTACTTTGTCATTTATTGATTTTGGAGAGTGATAAAAAGACTATTTCTGGAGGGTGATAAAAGATTATTATTATTTAAAAAAAAAAAAAAAAAAAGATACCCCCATATTCATGTATTAAAGATCAAGCTATCAACTCAATCACTTAAAAACAATAATCTGGATTTTCTCCTTGCATATCAGATCATGAACAATAACCTAATTACTCTGCATCTTATGATAATCATGCAGTTGTATGCATGCGGAGTATGCCATGGCAACTCAAAACGGCAGGGATGAAAGCATCCTTTCATAGAGATGGGTATAATGGTGCTGATGAGAGAGAGAGAGAGAGAGAGAGAGAGAGAGAGAGGGAGGGAGAGAGGGAGAGAGAGAGAGAGGGAGAGGGAGAGAGAGAGAGAGAGAGAGAGGGAGAGAGAGAGAGAGAGAGAGGGAGAGAGAGAGGAGAGAGACAGAGAGAGGGAGAGAGAGAGAGAGAGGGGGGGCACGTATTACCCATAATGCATAGGGCACAGCCACGTAAACATCTCTCCTCCTACACACTACAGAGCTACACAGCCTCGGACTGATGAAACTAGCCAGCCAGCTAGATGCTCGCTTGAAATAAAACATCTTTTAAGCCATCAGAGGTGCACGACTGACATATGTTCAGGTTAGAGCGGGAAATAACACTCCTCTTTTCATAGAAATTGCATTTTTGAAGACCTCTTTAGCACAGCAGCACACTTAGCATTCGCTAGCTAGCTAGCACTAGCTAACACTAACTAGCACAAGCTAACTAGCACTAGCTAACTAGCACTAGCTAACTAAGCACTAGCTCACTAACACTAGCTCACTAGCACTAGCTAACTAGCTAACTAGCTTTGTATTACATGACTTGATTCTGTGCTAGTGTAACTAAGGCTGGTTCCAGGTGATAGCTGGCTTGTTTAGGGGGAACGGGGAACATCTTGAACTGGTATTGTTTACCCTGAGCTCCTTAGCTGTGAGCCAGTGTGCTAGCCTGCTGTCAGTCACACATAGCTAGCTTAGCTATCTATCTCATCATGTAGCTAGCTATCTATCTCATCATGTAGCTGGCTATCTATCTCATCATGTAGCTGGCTATCTATCTCATCATGTAGCTAGCTAGCTATCTCATCATGTAGCTGGCTATCTATCTCATCATGTAGCTGGCTATCTATCTCATCATGTAGCTATCTATCTCATCATGTAGCTGGCTATCTATCTCATCATGTAGCTAGCTATCTATCTCATCATGTAGCTAGCTATCTATCTCATCATGTAGCTATCTATCTCATCATGTAGCTGGCTAGCTATCTCATCATGTAGCTGGCTATCTCATCATGTAGCTATCTATCTCATCATGTAGCTAGCTATCTATCTCATCATGTAGCTAGCTAGCTATCTCATCATGTAGCTATCTATCTATCTCATCATGTAGCTATCTATCTCATCATGTAGCTAGCTATCTATCTCATCATGTAGCTATCTATCTCATCATGTAGCTAGCTATCTATCTCATCATGTAGCTAGCTATCTATCTCATCATGTAGCTATCTATCTATCTCATCATGTAGCTAGCTATCTATCTCATCATGTAGCTGGCTAGCTATCTCATCATGTAGCTATCTATCTATCTCATCATGTAGCTAGCTATCTATCTCATCATGTAGCTGGCTAGCTATCTCATCATGTAGCTGGCTAGCTATCTCATCATGTAGCTGGCTAGCTATCTCATCATGTAGCTGGCTAGCTATCTCATCATGTAGCTGGCTAGCTATCTCATCATGTAGCTGGCTAGCTATCTCATCATGTAGCTATCTATCTCATCATGTAGCTATCTATCTATCTCATCATGTAGCTGGCTAGCTATCTCATCATGTAGCTATCTATCTATCTCATCATGTAGCTATCTATCTCATCATGTAGCTGGCTAGCTATCTCATCATGTAGCTGGCTAGCTATCTCATCATGTAGCTAGCTAGCTGATTATATGTAGCTTAGCTAGTTAGCCTGTCCCACTGACATTTTACGCAGACAACAGCAGTTGTCCTTAATGTGCCAGAGCAATACTTGTTAAGTCTTACTGGGCAAGCTAGCTCACTAGCCTAGCTTAGCTAGGAGGCATGAGGAAGGAGGGTTGTGATAACATGCAGCAGCTCACTAGCCTAGCTTAGCTAGGAAGCATGAGGAAGGAGGGGTGTGATAACATGCAGCAGCTCACTAGCCTAGCTTAGCTAGGAAGCATGAGGAAGGAGGGGTGTGATAACATGCAGCAGCTAGCTCACTAGCCTAGCTTAGCTAGGAAGCATGAGGAAGGAGGGGTGTGATAACATGCAGCAGCTAGCTCACTAGCCTAGCTTAGCTAGGAAGCATGAGGAAGGAGGGGTGTGATAACATGCACTAGCTCACTAGCCTAGCTTAGCTAGGAAGCATGAGGAAGGAGGGTTGTGATAACATGCACTAGCTCACTAGCCTAGCTTAGCTGGGAAGCATGAGGAAGGAGGGTTGTGATAACATGCAGCAGCTCACTAGCCTAGCTTAGCTGGGAAGCATGAGGAAGGAGGGTTGTGATAACATGCAGCAGCTCACTAGCCTAGCTTAGCTGGGAAGCATGAGGAAGGAGGGTTGTGATAACATGCAGCAGCTAGCTCACTAGCCTAGCTTAGCTAGGAAGCATGAGGAAGGAGGGTTGTGATAACATGCAGCAGTTGAAGGTGAGGAAGGAGGGTTGTGATCACATGCAGCAGTTGAAGGTGTCTGCTGCTGTCCAAGGTGCTGATGTTGACAAGCAAGGTTGTAAAAGAAGAAATAGTGATCATGAACTGTAAAAGCCATGATCAAAACTTTTAGGATAATGGCGGCTAGTGAACCTCAAACAATGGGTGGATAAGTTGTTGTTAAATGGTTGTTACACGCTTAATGTGCTTTGTTTGGATGTGAGCTGTGAAACAATTTCATTCCAGTGGCAAGTTGAATACATATCATCATCCTTGCCCCCCACTCCCTCTAAGAAACATCCACTTCTCCTGTCCCTTCAGGTTTTCTGGCTGGGCGTGAGAGCTGTAAGATCATGTCCATGGTCCTGTTTGCCTCCGTGGTGAGAGTTGGGGACGGCCTGCCCCTCTCTGCCTCTACAGACTACGAGCAGGACACAGGACTACAAGAGACCAAGAGGCACCTCAAGGGCCTCTCCAAGAAGCTCAGCCAGTTTCCCGACCGCTGCACACTCAAGACTGGACAATATAATGTCAAGTGAGTTGCCCTGTTCGTTACAGCTGGACCCAGATCAGCCAGTAATACCGAGCTTCTATTCCAGCCCTACATTGGGAATGTAATTTGGGACCAGTCGTGCGATTTGTTGTGAGCATCCATGCACAAAGATAGTTTCATTTTTCTCATTTGAATATTTTGCTGAGATTGACTCACTCACTCTTCCATCCATTTTCTCTGCCTCTGAAGCAGTTGTCTCGGAGGCCGGAGTTACATTACCTACTGGTTACCCCCAGTCGCTTGAAGTGTTTCAATTCCCTAATACTAAAAGTCTTTTGGGGGGGCATTGTAAAGGTAAATCTGTTAGTTTTCTGTGAATCTGGATTGCAAGTCTTTTCAGGAACACAACTGGGGCCGTGGAAACTACTTAGAAATCTGTGTAAGGAGATTATTTGCTTGTTAGGTTATTAGCTAATTGGTCCCATTAAGGCAGCAGCAGATTTTGTCTTGAAGGGGCTGCCTCAGCTCTGTGGGAGCGGCGCTTGGCTTTGCTCTGTCTGACAACTCCCTTGAAACGAGCACCTTTAATCAAAGTCCACATCAGCCTCTGAAGCAAAGGGAGAGCAGGAAGGGCGAATGTGCCAGCCAGCATTTAAGTCAGCGCTTAATCTAATGAACGATTTAAAAGATCCTGTGATCTTTCAAGTGGCTGACTCAGAGAGGCATGTCCTAACCCTAACCCTGACCATGCCTCTCCAACAGCTATTCATCATGCCAGTGTACAGTAGCAGAGGTTGTCTGGAACAACGCTTGAAAAGCCCAGATACCGCCCGCTGATCTCAGGGGATACGTCTTGGTCTAGTGGTAGATGTTTGGGGTCAAAAGGTTGATGTTTCGATCCTCACCTCCTTGCCCACCTTTTACACCAACATCACAACATAGCTTCAGAAGGGCTGTTTGAGAAGAGTGAGTACAGTATAATAGCTGGTATAATAGAAGAAGAGTTAGTATAATAGATGGTATAATAGAAGAAAAGTTAGTATAATAGCTGGTATAATAGAAGAAGAGCTAGTATAATAGCTGGTATAATAGAAGAAGAGTTAGTATAATAGCTGGTATAATATAAGAAGAGCTAGTATAATAGCTGGTATAATAGAAGAAGAGCTAGTATAATAGCTCGTATACTAGAGGAAGAGTTACAGTAGTATAATAGCTGGTATAATAGAAGACGAGTTAGTATAATAGATGGTATAATAGAAGAATAGTTAGTCCAGTATAATAGCTGGTATAATAGAAGAAGAGCTAGTGTAATAGCTGGTATAATAGAAGAGCTAGTATAATAGCTGGTATAATAGAAGAAGAGTTAGTATAATACAGTAGCTGGTATAATAGAAGAGCTAGTATAATAGCTGGTATAATAGAAGAAGAGTTAGTATAATAGCTGGTATAATAGAAGAATAGTTAGTACAGTAAAATAGCTGGTATAATAGAAGAAGAGCTAGTATAATAGCTGGTATAATAGAAGAATAGTTAGTATAATACAGTAGCTGGTATAATAGAAGAGCTAGTATAATAGCTGGTATAATAGAAGAAGAGCTAGTATAATAGCTGGTATAATAGAAGAGTTAGTATAATAGCTGGTATAATAGAAGAAGAGCTAGTATAATAGCTGGTATAATAGAAGAAGAGTTAGTATAATAGCTGGTATAATAGAAGAAGAGCTAGTATAATAGCTGGTATAATAGAAGAATAGTTAGTATAATAGCTGGTATAATAGAAGAGCTAGTATAATAGCTGGTAAAATAGAAGAAGAGTTTGTACAGTATAATAGCAGGTATAATAGAAGAGCTAGTATAATAGCTGGTATAATAGAAGAAGAGCTAGTATAATAGCTGGTATAATAGAAGAAGAGTTAGTACAGTATAATAGCAGGTATACTAGTCTTTTCCTCATGAACCTCCAGCCTGTCTAATGATTACTGCTCAGTATTCTGGTCAGGTGCTGACAAAAAAAGATTGTTCTAAGCTCCAAATAGCTCTGAATAAAGCTGCAAGGTGCAACACTGCCCTGACTGTTAGGTTTGAGTCAGAGAGAAGACATGCCAGGAGAGGTTGGCAATAACATGCAATCTGATTGGTTAGTTTAGGAATATCTGTTATAGTCTGTACTCACAAATCAATTATGTGAGAGATCAACATAGGGATACAGTATCTGCAGTAGTTTTAAGACCAGATACAGCGTGCTGATCTGTAATGCATAGGGCGTCACAATGTGGAACAAGTTACCAACTATGATCATTGATGTAAAAAATATATACAAAAAATAACACAAATAACACATTAACAATATTACAGAACAGAGAACAGAACAGAAACATACAAGGCAGTAACTGTGTGTGTGTGTGTGTGTGTGTGTGTGTGTGTGTGTGTGTGTGTGTGTGCGTGCGTGTGCGTGCGTGTGTGCGTGCGTATACGCGTGTGTATGCGCGTGTCAGTTTCACCAGCTCTCTGGGAGTGGGGTACCTGATGGTCTGTACGGAGAACTACCCCAACGTGCTGGCGTTCTGTTTCCTGGACGAGCTCCAGAGAGAGTTCCTGGTCACCTACGACACCAAGCGCATCAACAGCGCCGTCCGGCCATATTCATTCATCGAGTTTGGTGAGCACGATACTTTATATCTTCTTATAGTATAGAGTTATTTGGCAGATTTAGATGTAGATTTAGTACTTTAGAAGTATTCTTTTTTTTTTTTTTTAAATACAATTAATAAAAGGTAGAGGACAGGTAAACAAATACATATCCTACTGTACTACTGTACTGTACATCAGAGTCAGTTTATATCGGGCTGTGGTCCGAGGCGGTCCAGGTTAACAGGTTTGGTTTCAAACACAATCAAATCGTTTTGCACCACAAGTTTACCCTGAAACCCTGAAGATGCTCCAACAAGCTGTATGACTAGCCATCCTCTCCAGTAGCCTGGTTGGACTACGCTCTGCTATCTCTGAGCGACTGGGTCACGCCTCTTCTCTGTCCCGGCCCCCGCAGTGGTGGAACGAACTCGCCACATGCTCAAAACTCACCTCGTCAAGAAGTACTACCAGGATCCTCCCTCTTAAGGGGGTAGTGTGCTATTTTGGACATGTAGTCCTATCTGTGGTCTGTCTAGGAGGAAAGCATCAGCTGAATGACTAATGTAATGTAGTGAACATTAGTACAGTAGCTCCTAGATCCTGACACTGTTGCCGTATCAATAACCCACAGACAACTTCATCCAGAAGACCAAGCAGCGCTACAACAGCCCCCGCTCGCTGTCCACCAAGATCAACCTGTCCGACATGCAGACGGAGGTCAAGCTGCGGCCGCCGTATCAGCTGTCCCCTGAGGACCTGGGCTCTATCAACGGCCTCTCGCACCACAACACCTCCAAGTACAAGGGCTTAGGTAGGTAGTTTTAACATCACATCCCTGCACAGTACAAGGGCTAGGTATGTCGTTTCAACATTACAAGGGCATAGGTATGTCGTTTCAACATCACATCCCTACACAGTACAAGGGCATAGGTTGGTAGTTTCAACATCACATCCTTACACAGTACAAGGGCATAGGTTGGTAGTTTCAACATCACATCCTTACACAGTACAAGTGCATAGGTAGGTAGTTTCAACATCACATCCCTGCACAGTACAAGGGCATAGGTAGGTAGTTTCAACATCACATCCCTGCACAGTACAAGGGCATAGGTAGGTAGTTTCAACATCACATCCCCCGAAAGCGCCAGGACAAAAGTATACAGTCCCCTACGAACATATGCTTAGTTGTGACTTGATGTAGATTTAATCACACCTACTGTACCCCCGCTAAGCTGAGGAGAGGCAGCGCAGTGATGGGGGATCTCAGAGTAAACACAGCGGGCCCAGCTGTCTCTGTCTGCTCCCGGCCAGCGGCCTGGTTGAGTCTTATCCCCCTGGCTCAGCCACGCTGCACGTCCACACCGGCTGTGCACATCAACCACTCCTTCTTTAGGCTGAGTGAACGGTCAAACCCCTCAAGGTAGCATTTGACTAAGCGAAATGCTTCCTTCTCCCTGTGTCTGTGTCACTCTGCATCCTCCTTCTGCGCTCATAGCTCCCCGAGTCATCTTTCTCACCGTGCAGTGTCGGAACAGAGTCCATGTTAATCCTATAAAAGGTGTGTGTGTGTACACGTGTGGGTGTGTGTGTGTACGTGTGTGTACACGTGTGTGTGTAGTAGTAGGCCTGCCCCCGACTAAATATTTTCCTGCTCGACTAGAAGTCCTCATTTCAAGCGACTAGTCGACTAGTCGTTCCTTTATTATTATGATTATTGTTATTGTATATAACCTTATCATACACACGGATAATAAATATAACCTGGTTACAAATTATTTACAGCACATCTATTTTCCAAATAATCCAATTTCAGCTCCTCAAGCTAAATACCAGTGCACCTCTCCTATGTGCGTAAAACAAACACACGCACACACACACACGAAATGTGCGCATTTACGCAAGAACATTATATCAGCAGATTCTCCAACTAAATAATACCAGTGTAAATCTCAGTCCTAGACCACTTTATCATGTACGTAAAACACACACACGCATGAATGTGCACATTTGCGCAGTTTAAACTACTAGAGAGCAAATGAAGATTAGCTTCATATCTATGATGAGCCTATAGGAGGTATATATACCTTTCAGAAGGTCGAAGGTCAATCCCATCCTCGACTTCGCTTCTCTGTCCAGTTCGTGTTCTATGGAGAGCAGGTCGTGTTCTATGGAGAGCAGTTCGTGTTCTATGGAGAGCAGGTCGTGTTCTATGGAGAGCAGGTCGTGTTCTATGGAGAGCAGTTCGTGTTCTATGAGAGCAGTTCATGTTCTATGGAGAGCAGTTCGTGTTCTATGGAGAGCAGTTCGTGTTCTATGGAGAGCAGTTCGTGTTCTATGGAGAGCAGGTCGTGTTCTATGGAGAGCAGGTCGTGTTCTATGGAGAGCAGGTCGTGTTCTATGGAGAGCAGTTCGTGTTCTATGGAGAGCAGTTCGTGTTCTATGGAGAGCAGTTCGTGTTCTATGGAGAGCAGTTCGTGTTCTATGGAGAGCAGTTCGTGTTCTATGGAGAGCAGGTCGTGTTCTATGGAGAGCAGGTCGTGTTCTCTGGAGAGCAGGTCGTGTTCTATGGAGAGCAGTTCGTGTTCTATGGAGAGCAGTTCGTGTTCTATGGAGAGCAGTTCGTGTTCTATGGAGAGCAGTTCGTGTTCTATGGAGAGCAGTTCGTGTTCTATGGAGAGCAGGTCGTGTTCTATGGAGAGCAGGTCGTGTTCTATGGAGAGCAGTTCGTGTTCTATGGAGAGCAGGTCGTGTTCTATGGAGAGCAGGTCGTGTTCTATGGAGAGCAGTTCGTGTTCTATGGAGAGCAGGTCGTGTTCTATGGAGAGCAGGTCGTGTTCTATGGAGAGCAGGTCGTGTTCTATGGAGAGCAGTTCGTGTTCTATGGAGAGCAGGTCGTGTTCTATGGAGAGCAGGTCGTGTTCTATGGAGAGCAGGTCGTGTTCTATGGAGAGCAGGTCGTGTTCTATGGAGAGCAGGTCGTGTTCTCTGGAGAGCGTTGAGTCCATCTCAGTCTGTCCTTGGTCATTGTACTACGAAGGTAGTTTTTTTATTAGTTTCAACTTTGAGAAACTCTCCAAGAAGTTCTCCAGAAGCCGGAGTCAACTCCGCAAAAAGTTGCTTGTGAACTTGCCGGTAGATCTGGTCCTGGAGGCAGGCTAACTCTGGTCCTGGAGGCAGGCTAACTCTGGTCCTGGAGGCAGGCTAACTCTGGTCCTGGAGGCAGGCTAACTCTGGTCCTGGAGGCAGGCTAACTCTGGTCCTGGAGGCAGGCTAACTCTGGTCCTGGAGGCAGGCTAACTCTGGTCCTGGAGGCAGGCTAATTCTGGTCCTGGAGGCAGGCTAACTCTGGTCCTGGAGGCAGGCTAACTCTGGTCCTGGAGGCAGGCTAATTCTGGTCCTGGAGGCAGGCTAACTCTGGTCCTGGAGGCAGGCTAACTCTGGTCCTGGAGGCAGGCTAACCTTAGCATCTGCTCTGTCATGGTGCTGCTAGTGCCTCAGCTAGCATGCTGGTTCTGCTTGTGGACAAATGCCTGTAGTTGGTAGTTTGGCTCCTGACATTGTGGGCTTGACGGTAGATGTGAAGGCGGCCTGTCTGCTCCGATGCTGCTAAAGCACCTGCTAAAGCACCTGCTAAAGCTAGCACCTGCTAAAGCTAGCACCTGCTACAGCTAGCCCCTGCTCAAGCTAGCACCTGCTCAAGCTAGCACCTGCTAAAGCACCTGCTGCTTCTTCTGGAGCGGAGGTAGTTGTGCTAATGCTACTAGTGCTAGCAGTCTCTTGGTTCGGTGGTGGATTTGAAGAAGGTGCCTCATCCTTGCTACTCCCGGTGGGATCAATATATTTAAACAACGAACCCCTCTGTTCTTGGAGTGCTTGGTTCTTCAATAGTCTCTTTTTTTGTAGTCGCTGCCAGATAATCTTGCTCGTTTGGACAAAAACATGCTTCCATTTCCCCTCAGTCATGGCTCGTGAGGGCGGGAAGGAGGCGGCAGGTGCACGAGGAACGTGTCATCACGCGGGCTCAACCATTCACGCGCCTAGATTTTTCATTTTTTTTATTAAAAATTGGCCCTTGATTGGCTCACATTTTCCCGCCCTTTCCAAACTGTCGCTCTAGTCAATTTCCTAGTCCGTCTATACATACGGGCCCTGGACATTGTTAACCCAAGCAGATTTTTGGAGGGTTTTTTTTCTTTCTGCGACTAAACGACTAGGACTCTTCTCGTCGACTAACGTTAAGTCGACTATTGGGGGACAGCCCTAGTGTGTACACGTGTGGGTGTGCTGCGTGCATGTGGGCGTTACCCGCCGTCGTGAGGCTGTGTCTCCGCCCTCCATCAGCAGACCCCAGCTGGGACCGCCCACCGACCCAGGCTCTCTGGATCACTGCCCCCCTTGTTGGCACCTTCACACATCAGCGCCCCCCCCCCAGTCTAAGTGATTCTACCCTGGGGTCACTGCAGCTTTTGTGTCCCTCCCTCTAAAGCCTCTGCGTCCGGTCCTCACTTCCCCCCCCCACGCCCCCCACTGTGACCCTTAGATAAGGAGTGTGAATGCCAATCACAAGACAGAGCCAGAACAGGGCTATCGGACACAGAGTCTCAAACAGAGTTTTGGGGGAGGTGGCAGCAGGGGCGTTTCAATGGGACATTGTGGGGCTCTTGGCTAATTGGAAAGGTGATTTTGTTGTTGTTGATTGTTGACTCAGTCCCAGTCTCCTCTCCCCTCAACTCCTCTCCTCTCCTATCCTCTTCTCTCTCTCCATTTTTAGATTTAGATTTGTAGGACATTATTAGGGACTTAGACTGGAGCTGTAGCGTCTACCAGCATCACAAAAACTGACTGGAAGAACCAGTTTAAAGTGGCAGTCAAACAGTGGCTGATAGGACTGTTCGTTTTTACTTAATTTTTTGGTAACGTTTTTGGTAACATTGTTGCCGCCTCACATGTTCTTGCCTTGCCTGTCTTGACGATATCCAAAGGACACCACCGTGGAAATAAGTCATTGACTTTCCTGTGTATTTATCCTCAATAGTTATTGTCATCCTGTGGTTCCTTTCCTGTGTCTTTGTGCCAGTGGAGGACTGTACGGTATGTGTCTTTTAAACCGAACCCCACCCCCTCCCTCCAGCTCCCACCCAGGTGTTGGACCCGGTGTCCCTGCCTGGCATCGTGTCCTGTGTCCTCAGCGTCCTCTGTGGGGGTCTCAACCTCCTGCGTGGAGTCCATGCCATAGAGAGCATACTGCAGGTAAGACACAACTACTGAACACACACTCAACACGCTCCTATCAGCAAGGCAAGACACAACTACACACATACTGCTAGCTTCTATTAGCCAGACTAGACTAGCTTCTATTAGCCAGAACCTGCTCTGCTCCGGTTTCTTCAGCCCCCTGTGGGAGATGACTCATTACTGTCTGTGTCCGGTCTCTTCTGAACATACCTTCCCTCCCTCTCTCCTCATCTCCCTCTCTCCTTCCCTCCCTCTCTCCTTCTCTCCCTCTCTCCTTCCCTCCCTCTCTCCTTCCCTCCCTCTCTCCTTCCCTCCCTCTCTCCTCCTCTCCCTCCATCGGCAGAATGACGACGAAGACTTTAATTACGTGATTGCCTTCTTCCTGGGCACAGCTGCCTGTCTGTATCAGGTAAGTGATTTCTAGCTGCAGCAAGCGCCTGCCGTCACCCGTCGACTGGCTGACTGACCGACCCGCTGTCCTGTGTGCTTGACAGCCCGGGGGCCACCGCCCCGCCGGTCTAGAGAGCTGTTAAATATCTGAAGAGTCTCCTCTGTTTCTCCTGCAGTGTTACCTGTTTGCGTACTTCTCAGTGTGGAGGAACAGCAAGTCGTTCCTGGCGTTCGGCCTCATCTGCCTGTGTAACATGTACCTGTATGAACTGAGGAACGTCTGGCAGATCCTGTTCCACGTCACCGTGGGCGCCTTCATGACCTTGCAGATACGACTGCGCCAGCCGCAGGGCAAAGCGCCGGACTACAACGTCTGACCAAACCCCCCTCCCCTCCCCCAATAACAACAAAGGACTACAATTCCCAAAGCTCCCCAGAGCCAAGTCCAGGAAGTGGTTAAAGCCCCATTCTGTTCCTGCTCCCTTCACCACCACATGCCCCTCCCCCCTATCCCCCATCCAGGGCTGAACTGACGGCCAGAAGCCCCCTGGACCCTCCTGCCCCCCCCCCCCCTCCCCTCCCCCCTCCCTCTCCTAGCCTCTCGTCTGGACTTCTCAGCCAGACCCTCTCTGAATGTCTCCTAGCTGCAGGTCTGGGGGGGCCATCTTGGGACTATGCAACGCAGGTTCATGATAATATGTGTGCATTGCGTCTGTCAAGGTTAAGACTATTGTATTTTGTTCAAACTCTGACATTATCAAATCAAAATATGCTTGTTTTAAACTGTTCTGTGTGATAACTATTTATTTTTGTTCATTGACAAATGGCTAGTAAAACATTTCTACTGATTTTGTTAAAATTGATAAAGATTGTTTTATGATTTCTATGCAGATATTGGCTGATATTCTGATGTTTTGATGATAGTTTTACTTCATATAACCCATACTGTACACACACACATATACACACACAGCCTGTTATTCCTATGTAATAATACTACTCCATTGCGTGTGTAAAGCCCCAAACGCACTGGAAGAGTCAATTGACTCGCCTCATTTGGCGCTTCTATAGCGTACTACAGGCGTCAGCTTTGATAGGGGGCTGGTTTAATTTAGATTGATTTGTCCCCATTTGACGCCCAAAAATGTAAACAAGTTGGGAGTAGAAGCGTCAAGGCAGTTTGACTCGCCTCAAAACGCTTTTGGTGCGTGATCCGCCATTTAAAACAATTGGTGTACTTCAAAACGCTAGCGTCAGACTCTTCCAGTGCGTCTGGGCCTTAAGTCTCAGTCAGACTAAGGTAATATGCTTGCGGTGGGTGCTTCAGTCATGATGTGTGAGCGTGTTAATAGAGTCGTCCCACGGTACTCAGAACTGAGGCCATCCTAGCCTGTGGATCTTTGTCATGTAAATTCCCCTTCTACAGTCCCTCTGCTACAATATTGGTAGTGGCAGCTTCTGATCTCAATATTATGTCACCTTTTCATAGAGGATGATGAGTTTATCGTGCCAATGGTGGCTTGCGTTTTTCTATCCGGGCCATTTCCATAGTCAGTGTTATGGGTGGGAATAATCACAGCATGAGAGAAAATATATAACATGAAACTGAATATCCAGCCCTCTGGCTTCTACTCCACTCTATCTGTCATTGACTGTTTCACTGCTTATACAGTAACCTTAGGAACCTTCTAGATGTTACTGAGCGGACCTGAGCAGTGGTAGTTCACCTACATGACCTGGGTTAGCAAACAGATGGCCGTCATGTGGAGCATGTTCACTAGGTAGGACAGACCGACGGTTAGGATTGGAAGCAGAGTTTTACCTGAATGTCACTGAATGAAACACAGGTTTACAATTTACCTGAATGAAACACAGGTTTTCAATGTACCTGAACTAAATGTTCTGCTGAATGTGGTGTCCTCTCAGCTGACCTCTGACCTGGGCTGTTTGTGTGAATGGCTGATTGTTGCTTTTGATCAAATGTAACAATTTCACGTCAACATGAAAACAATAAAACACCTATTGAACAATTGTTGATTTATTGTTGCCATTTTTTTCCATTAGTGCTAGCAGCATGAGGCTTATCTTCCCGCTCTTTTTCACTTCTCCGTGTGAAAACGCCCCATCAAAGAAAAAACATGACAAATGAATGGAACGTCTGGAGAACCAAAACACGATTTACTACACCTGTCAACACCAAAAACAGAAGATAGTTGACCGGAATATGATGACAAGACACAAAGATGAGGATTCTGAGTGTTATCTATGGGTATGTCTCCAGGACTACACCCAGGAGGCCAAAAAACACAAGGACCCAAAAGAGCACCAGCGATCATCTTTAGTCACGTCGTAATCTCATTGTGACATCACATCATAATGGCGTGCAATCCAGCCAGCAGGAAGCCTAGAACCAACATGCCTCATGCTCTCATACACACTGATGACCCCAACCACAGCGTCTGAATTTACCAGTGGAGTAATGGTCCATAGACAAATCTGGGTAGATGTGCCTTAGTTATGTGCCTCCTTTCCCCCTCAGTTGGTAGAAAGGGGGGTTGGGGTGGAGAGAGACGGAGAGATGGAGAGAGAGAGAGAGAGAGAGAGAAAGAGAGAGAGAGAATGAGGGCTTTCTGAGGGCAAGAAACTCCAGCATTTTAGTCACCAGACCGAGTTGTCAGGCAACATTTGTTTCAGAAGTTGAGCCACAATGTTGATGACATCAATGATGATGATTATCATCATTATAAGTGTGTGTGTGTGTGTGTATTATTAGAAGCAGCCATTTCCTCCTGAGCTACATGGGAGACTTAATGAGGCGGTTTTGATCTTTGTTCTGCCAGATCTGGAGCTGTGAGGCTGAAAGAAGAACTATTAAGTGTTTTGCAGCTCATTGCAACTCATTTGGAAGTTTATTTGAACAAAAATGAGTCACATTTGTGTGTGTGTGAGGGAGAGAGAGAGAGAGTGTGTGTGTGTGTGTGTGTGTGTGTGTGTGTGAGAGAGAGCGAGAGAGTAACAAATCTCACATGGTTATTTTTTCCTCACAGCATCAGCAATTTACAGGTGGGCTGTGTGTGTGTGTGAGAGTTTGTGTGTGTGAGAGAGAGAGAGAGAGACAGAGAGCGTGTGTTTGTGACAATTATGTTATACAAGTGAAACAATTTGTGAAAATTATGTTTATCTCAGCATCGGTGATTTTACTGCTTAAAAGGGGCACAAGTTAATTTTGAGCTAAAAATAAATAAATAAATCACCACTTTATTTAGGCCTGACGAGACACATTTCTCATTTTGTCTTTATCCACAGTTTATGACCTCTGGAAAGCAGGACATAAAAAGCATTTCAGAGTTTTTCATTCTGGAGCTGATTTGGGGTCAAAATGCAAAACTACTCAAAGATAAGCACTTAATATGCAAAGAGTGTAAGAATTATTTTTTCACCTCATTACCTTATTCCCTCATTAATTAATAACATTAATTTATTGATGAAAAGCAGACACAGGAGGAGTGGTCCACATCGCCTCGTTATTCCCCAAAATACCCATGAAAGAGCATTGCTGCCCCCTTGTGGACACAGGGAGCACTGTCACAGCGAGAGGGAGGAATCCAGACAAAACACAGAAGGGAAACATTTCAGCAGTTTATTTGAATGTAAAAAAAACAGCATAGTACTTCACATGATAGAAAGCAAAGACAACCCGCGGTTTGTCTCTGAGAACGCGCTGACGACATCGCTCCCCCTAACGGGGAGTGACAGACTGTCCCTCCTCCTCTGATGTCATCTTTGAGAACGTGTAAAGGTCAACGGAATTTAAAAGGTCAGTGGAACTATTTTCCAAAAGCATTCAAAAAGGCCCATTTTCAGAGTAGAATCTCTCAACCGCCTATTTAAGAAAAGAAAAAAGAACAGAAGATATGATAAACTGTAAAAACAAGCAGGTCACAGGAGCAGAATTATGACACCGTGTTGAGAGACGGCAGAGGGACTGACCTGATGATGACGGGAGAATACAGTGTTGAGGGACCATCTACCTGGGGAACTGTACTGTACTGTAACGCACTGCAGGGAACTAACCGCTTAGCCGATAGACGCGGCTGAGAAAGAGATCACATGGTACATAGGTAGTAATACAGAAGAACCCTTCTATTCAAACACAATGGGATAAAAACACACAGCAGATCTAATGAAACACTGCTTCCACATGGACTCCCAGAGCGTGGATCCCAGGATGTTGTGAGAGTATAGACTAGTAGAAAGGCCTCATTGGAGATCATTGGACATTCATTGGGTCGTACCATCTGATTAAGAGATAGGGGGAAGGGGGACGGGGGAAGGGGGGTGACTAAAGCAGTGTAGTGCAAAATGGCTTTCAGCACCAAAAAAACGATTATTGCTGGATCCCAGTTCTCTACCCTTCGAGCCGGAGCGTGGCCTTGCGAAGGTGACACAGGTGCACGCGTCAACAAGAGGGCGGAGCAATGAGAAACAGGGTATCTACTCACGCTAAATTTGAATACACACAATAGAATGAGTGTGATGCCTGTTCACGAGCCCAGGCAACAGTCTAGTCTGTAAACTATCTGTGTGAAGCAGGTGAACCACTAAGAGAAGAAAGGGGGCGCGCGCAGACACAGAAGCCCCCCTTCCTGTTGCTAATGTACTATATGTGCATGATTGTAGTAAGAATCTGTTAGCTTTGTACATCTGAATACACGTTGGTGTTTATAGATAACTCTCTCTAATATATTAATGTACAAAATATAGAATCTAAAATATCTGATAGGGTTTGGTGTTTGGAGTCAAAATACAAAATGTCAAAAATACAAAAAAAGCTTTTCATTGACATCCTCAGTTGAAAGTGTCTTCAGTTAAACCGTGTGTGTTTGTGTGTGTGTGTGTGTGTGTGTGTGTGTGTGTGTGTGTGTGTGTGTGTGTGTGTGTATGTATGAGTGCATGTGTGTCCATCTGTGTGTGTTCTGAGGATATAAGTTTATCTGTGTGTGTGTGTGTGTTCTGTGACTGTGGTGTGTGTGTGTGTGTGTGTGTGTTTGTGTGTGTGTGTGTGTGTGTGTGTGATTGGGGAAGAGTTCTGTAAACTCACACGCCACACAGAGCTGTCACTCTGATCGTTCAAGTAGCCAGCAGGTTCGAGCAGCCTATCGGCTCCTCCCCCTCCCCAGGCCCCTCCCCCGGCCCCTCCCCCTCCTCCTCCCAGCTCCTGACGGCGTTGGTGAGGGTCGATAGTGTCGCTGTGCTGGCCAGCACCAGCCTGTAGTTACCATGGTTCCTAAAATTGCAATATCAGTACCACTCCACAGTGTACAAAGACAACATGGACAAAAAAGTGTTTCACACGAATACGAATATATACACATAAAACAGTGTGTTTTACATGTATATACAATATATATATATGGTTCAGTATCTTCATGCAGGTTTTGCTTGTGGCAAACGTGGATCACTCAGTAGAATGTTTGCGTAAGCGGGGTGAGCTAGGGCCGTTCCTCACGTGAGACCGGTTCCCGCGCCCAACGCGTCTCTGCGATCCGATTGGATGTCTTTGGACTCGGCAGTAAACCCAGCCCTATAGGCCCTTGCCTCTGGACAGTTCCGGTTGGGTTAGGGTCTCCTGTCACTCCGCTTCACTCTGGCCAATCAGTAGCTGACCTCTGCAAGTAGGGCAGGGCCTAAGTGACATATCGGGGGGCGTGTCTGTGCAAGTCACCCCAAGCTACTACAGGTCCATGAGCCTGCTCGTCAAAAGGCTTGGACCGCCCCTTTTCAGTCCTGGCCCCCCTGGTCCCCTGAGAGGTGCCCTGTGCCC
>NC_140250.1:20140060-20145060 GCF_949987555.1 Borostomias antarcticus
GCCGGTTCTAGCCCTTCCGTCCTGCTCGCTGAGGAAGCCAGCCAATCACAGCGCTCGCTGAGGAAGCCAGCCAATCACAGCGCTCGGGCGTTCTCGGACGGAAACGCTGCCCTGCGGCGGGGCGGCCGTGTCACTGCCGGACGCGCGTCATTCTCACGCAGCGCCTTCTGCTATCGTCTAGACGGTCCGATATATACAACCATCTGGATGTCAGACCCCCCCTAGACAACCCCCCCCCCCGAGCACCACCAGGTGACATCCTGTACAACACGCCTCTGGGATGAAAAGGAGAGACCGCGACGGAGAGACGAGAGTGAGACGGGAGGTACTCACCCCGAAACAGGAGTAGACTGCGGATATGAACATGACCACCAGCAGGAGGACCAGACACGTGGAGAAGAACCCCATCATGAGACTGGAGCTGGAGGGAGAGAACAGAATTGGGTCAGAGGAACGCGTGACGCAATAAAGAAACGACAGGAGAGGGGGATGAGGTAGAGAGAAGAAAGGACAGGAGAGGGGGATGAGGTAGAGAGAAGGACAGGAGAGGGGGATGAGGTAGAGAGAAGGACAGGAGAGGGGATGAGGTAGAGAGAAGGACAGGAGAGAGGGATGAGGTAGAGAGAAGAAAGGACAGGAGAGGGGGATGAGGTAGAGAGAAGGACAGGAGAGGAGGATGAGGTAGAGAGAAGAAAGGACAGGAGAGGAGGATGGGGTAGAGAGAAGTTAGACTGTGAAACACAATAACTCGAGGGAGAGATTTGGAGATGAATGATGCAGAGGGGGAACGAGGGATGAGAAGGAGGTGAAGGATGCAGAGGGGGAACGAGGGATGAGAAGGAGGTGAAGGATGCAGAGGAGGAACGAGGGATGAGGAGGAGATGAATGATGCAGAGGGGGAACGAGGGATGAGAAGGAGGTGAAGGATGCAGAGGGGGAACGAGGGATGAGAAGGAGGTGAAGGAGGCAGAGGAGGAACGAGGGATGAGAAGGAGATGAAGGATGCAGAGGAGGAACGAGGGATGAGAAGGAGGTGAAGGATGCAGAGGGGGAACGAGGGATGAGAAGGAGGTGAAGGATGCAGAGGGGGAACGAGGGATGAGAAGGAGGTGAAGGAGGCAGAGGGGGAACGAGGGATGAGAAGGAGGTGAAGGATGCAGAGGGGGAACGAGGGATGAGAAGGAGGTGAAGGATGCAGAGGGGGAACGAGGGATGAGAGTGGAGAGACGAACAGATGAACGGCATCCTGGGATGGAGAGAATGGAGCCATAAAAAGATCAAGGAGGAGGGAAAAGGACAATAAAAAAATGATCAATATGGAGAGAGAGAGAAGGAAAGGGAGAGAGGAAGGGACAGAGAAAGAGAGAAAGAGAGGGGGACAGAGGAGGAGAGAGAGAGGGAGAAAGGGAGAGGGAAAGGGAGAGAGGAAGGGAGAGAGAAAGAGAGAAAGAGAGGGGGATAGAGGAGGAGAGAGAGAGGGAGAAAGAGAGATGGAGTGGCACATCATTATGGGGGGATTTCCTCTGTCTGTCATCCTTCACCTGTGATGACCACCTGGATGAGTCTTACTGTGATGACCACCTGGATGAGACTCACTGTGATGACCACCTGGATGAGTCTTACTGTGATGATCATGTGGATGAGACTTGTGATGATCATGTGGATGAGACTTACTGTGATGACCACCTGGATGAGTCTTACTGTGATGACCATGTGGATGAGTCTTACTGTGATGACCATGTGGATGAGTCTTACTGTGATGACCATGTGGATGACACTTGTGATGACCATGTGGATGAGACCTGTGATGACCACCTGGATGAGACTTACTGTGATGACCATGTGGATGAGACTTGTGATGACCATGTGGATGAGTCTTACTGTGATGACCACCTGGATGAGTCTTACTGTGATGACCACCTGGATGAGACTTACTGTGATGACCATGTGGATGAGACTTACTGTGATGACCATGTGGATGAGACTTACTGTGATGACCATGTGGATGACACTTGTGATGACCACCTGGATGAGACTTACTGTGATGACCACCTGGATGAGACTTACTGTGATGACCATGTGGATGAGACTTACTGTGATGACCATGTGGATGAGACTTACTGTGATGACCACCTGGATGAGACTTACTGTGATGACCATGTGGATGAGACTTACTGTGGTACGATGACCGCCTGGATGAGGCAGATGAAGAGGAAGACGAGGGTGGCACAGGCGACGTACGCCCCGAACCTGGAGTCCACCTGCTTGGAGTACTGGAAGAGAGGAGAGGAGGAGAGAAGAGAAGGAGAGAGCAGAGGAGGAGAAGAGTGAGGAGAGGAGATGAGAAGAGGAGAGAGGAGAGGAGATGAGATGAGGAGAAGAGGAGAGGAGGAGAGAGTAGAGGAGGGGGTTAACAGGACTTTTGGATGAAGGTCAAAGGTGACAAAACTCAAACCTGAAGGATGATTCTCAACCCACCGTGTGGTCAACTAACGACTTCTGAAATAAGGCCAAAACACTCAGTTAACTCAGTAACTAAGCTACACATCGCTAACTGATACTGTAATAAGCTACACATCGCTAACTGATACTGTAATAAGCTACACATCGCTAACTGATACTGTAATAAGCTACACATCGCTAACTGATACTTTACTAAGCTACACATCGCTAACTGATACTGTAATAATCTACACATCGCTAACTGCTACTGTAATAAGCTACACATCGCTAAAGGCCACGACAAGAGGCTCTTGGGAAGGGTGACACACCGCCGCCCAGAGAGGGACGCCAGCGTGACTGAAGAGGGCCGTGAGGGGGCGTGACGCTCGGTGGAGCGGCGCTGCGCAGGTGACAGGAGGGAGAAGCAGGGCGCCATTATCTCCCCCTCAGAGGAGCGGGGGCCGGCTGAGAGGCCGCCTGAGAGGCAGCCCGCTCTCTGAGTGGACGCCGGGGCGGCGCAATTACAACAGAGGGGCAGGAGAGAGGGAGATGAGAGGAGAGGGAGGGGGGTGGAGGAGGAGGAGGAGGAGGTGGAGGAGGAGGAGGTTGGGAACTGGTGTGAGTTCTCTGCCTCTCGTTCCTCACTCCTCTCTCCTTGTCTGCTCTCAACTCTCATCTTTCTGGCTCACTCCTTGTTTATACCCTCTCTCTCTCTCCCTCTCTCTTCCCTCCTCCCTCTAACTCCCCCTCCTCTGGTCTCTCTCTCTCCACCTCCCTCCCTCCCTCTCTCTTACCCGCCCTCTCTATCTCCCTCTCTCTCACCCTCCCTCTCTCTCACCCTCCCTCTCTCTCTACCTCCCTCTCTCTCACCCTCCCTCTCTCTCTACCTCCCTCTCTCTCACCCTCCCTCTCTCTCACCTTCCCTCTCTTTATCTCAACCCCCTGTCTCTCTCTACCTCCGTCCCTCTCTCTCTCCTTCCGTCTCACCCCCTGCGTTGACACCTCTGTCCGCGGGAGAGCTGTCGGAGGGCGCGGGGGGTTGAAGGTCGCGCACGATCATTTGAACCCATTTCTCAGGGGAGGGTAGGGGGCGGGAGCGTCAGCGTCCGGCTCCGCCCCTGACCGTACCGTACCTTCTTTTCCAGGTCGGGCTCCCGGAAGGTGAGGAGGAACTTCTTGACGTGCTCGGAGCGCAGCCGGTCGATGCTGCGGGCGTCGATGGCGCGGCCCAGGAACTCGTCCACCTCGTCCTCCGGGTTCAGGTTCTCCTGCGTGTTCCTGAAAATGAAATGTCTAGATCACACAAGACGAGACGCTTTGGTGTCGTCCACTCAGGCCCGGCCGCCTGCTCCCGCCTACGCCTGCGTCCCGTCACGCCACCGGGGGGCGCCACCGCCGCCGCCTCGCCCCCCCGAGCCGGCGCGGAGAAGCGAGCGGCGAGACTGGCGGTCGTGAGGAGGGGTCATTTAATGTAATGTATTGCTTTATATTCTTAGCCGGTAGACAAACATACTCCTGGAGCTTGCTCCATCGCCTTGTTGAGAGGGGTCAGGGAAGAATTTTTACAGCTCACTTATCTGGCCCCCGGGTGAAACTGTTTTTTTGCTTCCCTCTGGAATATGTAGAGAGTGGGTCGTATGCCCACCTCCCTTGTTCTCTGTAAAGCGCATTGTGTTGCCTCTGGGTATGAAATGCGCTATACAAATAAAGCTTTGATTGAAAGCTTTGATTGACTGAATCAGGAGAGCTTTCGGGGAGATGACCAGCTGACGGCTGGGCCTATGGCGTGGAGGAGTGTTGACCAGGTGATCAGATGGTCACAGCGGTCAGAGACCAGAGGGTTAGTACTTACTTGTCCTTGGGGTCCTCAAAGCCCTGGAAGACAAGAGAGAGAGAAAGGAGACATTACATTACATTACAGTCATTTAGCAGACGCTTTTATCCAAAGCGACTAACAATAATTGCATTTATTTACATAATGAGCTGGGAGAGACAGACGGACAGACAGACAGAGACAGACAGACAGACAGACAGACAGACAGAGAGGGAGACATACAGACAGACAGAGAGGGAGACATACAGACAGACAGAGAGGGAGACATATAGACAGACATTTGGGGTCATCCAGGGTGGGAAAAAGTGAGAAGTTGCAGGAAGAGCGTCGGTCCTCACAGATGTGGTCTAAAAATGGAAAGAACGTCAGCCAGGCAAGGGACTGTCACCCTGTCCCCACCGTCTCTCCACTAAGAGACAACGTCAACAAACAAGATTGGTAGAAGGAAGGGCTCTCCCTCTCCCTCTCTCTGATGTGGTCTCTCATTGCCTCAGCAGGGGTGTTTAGTAGTTTACTGCAGCCAGATTCTGTCTACAACACATCCAAAGTGAACTGAGCGGTCAGAACCTGGCCCATCAGCGCCCTCTGTTGGAGCTACGCTGCAACAACAGGACCCTGAGGCGTCTGATTTCAACAGCCCCACTGAGCAGACGTACAGTAGAAGAGCAGTAGGTTCCGTACGGACAGATCCTGTCAAAACACAACTGGCATCAGCTGGAGACAA
>NC_140250.1:20147560-20150060 GCF_949987555.1 Borostomias antarcticus
CATTCCCATGGTGGATGGTGGATCATTGACAAAAATCACACACGCACACACACACACACACACGCACACACAGACACAGTACACACAGATCGGGATGCTGAGTGATGGTGGATGTTTCTCAGTTGCTCACCATCCTCTTCATCTCCTTGGAGACCTGGTTGCCGCCCAGGTGGTTGTAGAAGGGTCGGTTGTCTGTCCAGTGACCCGTGTTGTGGGTAACTGAGTTGGTCCTCTGACGGTTCATCTTGGCGATCATGGCCTTCTCTTCTTTCTGTCAGGGGGGGGGGGAGGGGGGGGCACGTTGTAACGTAGTCAGACTTGGGTTCAAATAGAGATTAGCTGCACCTGATTTGAATCAGTGAAGCCTGAACAACAGAATCATCTGGAAGGCATTTCAAATGCGACTTTTCTTTTTGCCACTGCTTTCTAAGAGGAGTTATGTTTATCAGTAAACTGCACTGTAACTTTTATTCCTGTATTCTATTTGTCCTGCTTTTTGTTTTAAATGTCTATAATGACTTGCTTTTTGTTTTAATGCTTTTAATTTGTCCTGCCTTTTGTTTTAAATGTCTATAATGTCTTGCTTTTTGTTTTAATGCTTTTAATGTCTCATGTAGAGCACCTTGAATTGCCCTGTGGCTGAAATGTGCTATATAAATAAATTAGTCTTGCCTTGCCTTACCACCTGGAAAATTCATTCAAAACTTTATTTAAACTCGAAAGGACACTGAGGTACCTCATTGACAGCATCACCGAGTGAACAATGCACACATTGTTAAAACAAATCTATCAAGTATTTGAAAGTACTATAGTATTCAAGGTCTGCAGTATACTAATAGTGTAGCCTACTGTAAGCAGATCATACTAGGTCTGAACCTACAGCAGGCCTGCTTTCAATAGTCTTGATTGCAGGAGGGACAGCGGAACTAGACAGTCCACAAACTCCTCAAGACATCTCCTACAGAACCATCACCTCCTACAGAACCATCACCTCCTACAGAACCATCATCTCCTACAGAACCATCACCTCCTACAGAACCATCATCTCCTACAGAACCATCACCTCCTACAGAACCATCATCTCCTACAGAACCATCACCTCCTACAGAACCATCATCTCCTACAGAACCATCACCTCCTACAGTACCGTCAAACCAACCAGCGCATGTGGCTCCGACCTGGGTCCGAAATCATTTCAATTACATATCTGTGTTTGATTATTCCTGTCTGGCGCAACGGAACCAGTGAGCGAACCCCGCCCGGCAGCCCAACCCCAGACAGACGCAAGCGATCGCCAAATGAATTGAAAGCGTTTCAGATGGCGTTTGGACGCAGGTCTGATTGCGGACAGGTGTCTCATCCAGCTGTAGCCGTTTTCGCAGGGCCCTCCCGCCCCTGGCGGTGGAGAGCGCCAGCAGAGAGAGCTGGCCGCTGTAGCGAGAGAGACGTTCGGAGAGAGAGGTCACATGACGCGGCGCCGGGACTGAGTCAGGGCTTGTGATGTAGCCAGAGGACGGGACAGGACAGACGCTGACGAGGGCCCCCTGGATGTGGAGCGAGCGTTGTCTCACTCCCCTGGAAGCTGTTCACTCTTTAGCGACGCACGCTCGCGAACGGAAAGTCCGTTTACGGGAAAGATGAACTGTGCAGCCCCATAATGGATTCCGCGGCTATTTTCGGCTTGAAATATAGCTGCGTTAGAGAGAGCAGCTTTAGGAGTTTTAATGAAATATTGTGTGGGAAAAAATATTTTAGAATGTCTCCACATTTTTGGCTCACTAACCAATGTCCGATCCCAAACCAAATACTGTTCCCTACAACATATGAACATGTGAGGAACCAGACAGGAGTTATTGTTGTCTTATATTTTTATTTTATATTTACTTATATTATATTTACTTTGGCCCCCTTGGGTGATTAGAAATGCCAGCATGTGCCTCAGAGGTTTTAAACCTTATGATCTCCACAGGTGGAGGACTAAGGGACGAGAGTAGGGATGAGGGTTTCATTTGGGATGAGGACTATGTACAGTAAACCCTATTTACAGTATGTTCTTTCTCCCTGTGTCTGTCCTCCATTGGGGTGGTGGTGGGGGTGGGGGGGGGGGAGGGGGGGGGGGGGGTGGAGTTGGGACTAAAAGAGAGTAAATGATGAGGGGGTGTGTACTCTATACCCGTTTCTGACTGGGGGTGTGTACTCTATACTCGTTTCTGACTGGGGGTGTGTACTCTATACTCGTTTCTGACTGGGGGTGTGTACTCTATACTCGTTTCTGACTGGGGGTGTGTACTCTATACTCGTTTCTGACTGGGGGTGTGTACTCTATACTCGTTTCTGACTGGGGGTGTGTACTCTATACTCGTTTCTGACTGGGGGTGTGTACTCTATACTCGTTTCTGACTGGGGGTGTGTACTCTATACTCGTTTCTGACTGGGGGTGTGTACTCTATACTCGTTTCTGACTGGGGGTGTGTACTCTATACTCGTTTCTGACTGGGGG
>NC_140250.1:20160060-20167996 GCF_949987555.1 Borostomias antarcticus
TGGAGGACGAGGGGCAGGCTGGGGGACGAGGGGCAGGCTGGGGGACGAGGGGCAGGCTGGGGGACGAGGGGCAGGCTGGAGGACGAGGGGCAGGCTGGGGGACGAGGGGCAGGCTGGGGGACGAGGGGCAGGCTGGGGGACGAGGGGCAGGCTGGGGGACGAGGGGCAGGCTGGGGGACGAGGGGCAGGCTGGAGGACGAGGGGCAGGCTGGAGGACGAGGGACGGCCAGGAGAGGCGTCTGCTGGGACAAGAGCTCCACACACCAGGAGGACACAGAGACAGACACAGCCTGGTCCTGCTGCTGGACAAAGACATCGTGGACATGAGCCAGGGGCGGGAACCAGGGACCAGGGACAGGAATCAAGGAGAGGAACCAGAGACAGGGACCAGGGACAGGAACCAGAGACAGGGACAGGAACCAGGGACAGGAACCAGAGACAGGGACCAGGGACAGGTACCAGGGACAGGTACCAGGGACAAGGACCAGGTACCAGGGACAGGAAGCAGGGACAAGGACCAGGTACCAGGGACAGGAACCAGAGACAGGGACCAGGGACAGGGACCAGGAACCAGGGACCAGGGACAGGTAGAGGAATACCTTACAAAGTAAGATTTGATTTCACTCTCTGTTTACATTTCAGGGGGATTATCCCATCAATACGTGGGCTCTGCTATACCAGGCCCACTAAACCAGGCCCACTAAACCAGGCCCACTAAACCAGGCCCACTAAACCAGGCCCACTAAACCAGGCCCACTAAACCAGGCACACTAAACCAGGCCCACTAAACCAGGCCCACTAAACCAGGCACACTACACCAGGCACACTAAACCAGGCACACTAAACCAGGCACACTAAACCAGGCCTCTCTCACGGACAGACCTCAGGGTGGTCATGTCTGACGGACCTCAGGGTGGTCATCCCTCAAGGACAGGCCTCAGGGTGGTCATCGCTCAAGGACCTCAGGGTGGTCATCTCTCAAGGACCTCAGGGTGGTCATCGCTCAAGGACAGACATCAGGGTGGTCATCTCTCAAGGACAGACCTCAGGGTGGTCACCTCTCAAGGACAGACCTCAGGGTGGTCATCCCTCAAGGACAGACCTCAGGGTAGTCATCCCTCAAGGACAGACCTCAGGGTGTCATCCCTCAAGGACCTCAGGGTGGTCATCTCTCAAGGACAGACCTCAGGGTGGTCATCTCTCAAGGACCTCAGGGTGGTCATCTCTCAAGGACCTCAGGGTGGTCATCTCTCAAGGACCTCAGGGTGGTCATGTCTCACGGACCTCAGGGTGGTCACCTCTCAAGGACAGACCTCAGGGTGGTCACCTCTCAAGGACCTCAGGGTGGTCATCTCTCAAGGACAGACCTCAGGGTGTCATCCCTCAAGGACAGACCTCAGGGTGTCATCCCTCAAGGACAGACCTCAGGGTGGTCATCTCTCAAGGACAGACCTCAGGGTGTCATCCCTCAAGGACAGACCTCAGGGTGGTCATCTCTCAAGGACAGACCTCAGGGTGGTCTTCGCTCACGGACCTCAGGGTGGTCATCGCTCAAGGACAGACCTCAGGTTGGTCTCCGGTCGGTCTCTGGTTGCAGCAGCCTCGCCATCCCAGCCTGCACGCCCCCACAGACCCGTCGTCATGGCCACAGATGATGGCGATTAGGAAAATGGCGGTGGCGGCTCTGAGATGAGGGGGGGGGGGGGGTCACAGTGGAGCTGAAGACGGTATCTGGCCCAGGGGGGGGGGGGCAGGCGTTGTGTATGGTGGACATGATTCATCATGTACTACTGGGTTTCCTACCTCTCCAGCGACAACAATAACCAACAACAGATATCATTATTAGTGTTTGCTAGTCTTTGTAGGTTTTCCGTTTGCAAAAACATAAGTGAGATTGGACTGGAGGCGTGGTTGGCTGGTTTACTGGTCGGCTGACTGACTGACTGACTGACTCACTGCATTCTCCCCAGCTAGAGATTACGTCTGGGGACTAACGTCCTGTAATGTCAAAAAACTCAGGGTGACAGAGCATTTGAGGCGGTGGCGCCAAGACTCTGGAACGCTCTTCCCCAGGCCCTGAGAGAGCCATCCACTGAACTCATGTTCAAAAAACTTCTTAAGACACACATGTTCAGGCAGGCCTTCGGCCATCTATAACGCCTTGCTGCTCGCAATGTTGTTGTTTTATCTGTTCTGTGTCGTTTTAATCTTGTCTCGTGTTGTATTGCCATTTTCATTTATTACTGTAAAGCACTCTGTGCATCTGTGCTGTGAAGAGCGCTATATAAATAAAGCTTACTTACTTACTTACTTACTATGTCCAGCCCAGCCTGCTCACCAACCCTCAACCTGGTAGCCAGGCCTGCTCACTCTGACCCCGGGTAGCCAGGCTGGACCGGTCAGCGCGAGGTACGCCAGGCTACCTCACTCCCGCAGATTATGGGCTCGCGGTCTTATGACAGGAGCACCGTGGCACCCTATTTATAGACCCCTGAATATAATCCCTAACCCGCCCACGACCACGGGATTAACAGCTCCAGAAATACCAGGAGAACGGGAGAGGGGTTGGGGGCTGGAGGAGGAAGATGGGCGGATGACGAGAGAGCGAGAGAGAGAGAGAGAGAGAGAGAGAGAGAGAGAGAGAGAGAGAGAGAGACGGGTCTTTCACCTCCGATAAATCGTTACCTGGGCCATGACTCACCGGAACTTGGCAGCAACGAAGTGAGATGGTGATTTGTTTTTCTGCCTGAATGACGACGGATTTCCGAGTCCCAGAGCTAGAACTCTCCAGTCGGTGGGTGACAGGCCAGGTGCTTTCTGGCTGGCGTCGGGGGCCCTGCTTCAGTCCCGGGGTTTAGCCGTCACCCACTGGGTTCAAATCCACATCAGTTGTGTTGGGCAGCCTCCCTCCAAAATGTCCTTTATTCGTTCGGTTGCGAAATCAAAGAAAGCATTCCCACTCTGTCTTTAAACATGTTCCAAACAGTACATCCAGAAAGTTCTCACACCCTTTTACTTTTCCCACATTTTGTTATGTTACAACCTTATTCCAAAATGGATTAAATTATCTTTCTTCTCATCAATCTACACACAATACCCAATAATGACAGAAGTCTATACTTAGTAAAAGGCACATAACAGCCTGCTTGGAGCCAAAAGGCACCAAAAGGACTCTCGGACCGTGAGAAACAAGATGCTCTGGTTTGATGAAACCAAGATTGAACTCTTTGGCCTGAAAGCCAAGCGTCATGTCTGGATGAAACCAGGCACTGCTCATCACCTGGCTAACAGCATCCCTACGGTGAACCATGGTGGTGACAGCATCATGCTGTGTGGATGCTTTTGAGCAGCAGGAACTGGGAGACTAGTCAGGATAGAGGGAAAGATGAACAGAGCCAAGTACAGAGAGATCCTTGATGAAAACCTGCTCCAGAACGCTCAGGACCTCAGACTTGGACGAAGGGACTTCCAACAGGACAATGACCCGAAGCACACAGCCAAGAGAATGAAGGAGTGGCTTCGGGGACAAGTCTGTGAATGTTCTTGAGTGGCCCAGCCAGAGCCCAGACTTGAACCTGATTGAACATCTCTGGAAAGACCTGAAAATATCTGTGCAGCGTCACTCCCCATCTAACCTGACAGAGCTTGAGAGGATCTGCAGAGAAGAATGGGAGAAATACCCCAAATACACGTGTGCCAAGCTTGTAGCGTCACACCCAAGAATACCTGAGGCTGTAATCGCCGCCACAAGTGTCTTAACAAGTACTAGGTCTAAGTAAAGGGTCTGAATACATGTACATGTGATATTTCAGTTGTTGTTCTTTATATTTGCAAACTTTTCTAAAAAACCTTTTTCACTTTGTCATTATAGGGTATTGCGTGTAGATTTTTGATGAAAAAAAAAATCAATTTTGATCTATTTTGCAGCAAGACTGTTACATAACAAAATGAGTAAAACGAGAAGGCGTGTGGGTATTTTCTGGATGAACTGTACTGGATGTATAGTTTTCCTTAATGTACAACACAGATAAAACCAACCATTCTGAATTATTTTTAGAGTTACATTCATTACAATAGGGTGCTATGAGGGAAAAGCATAGCTCCAAGATATTTAATTTTTATAAAAGCTTTAAAACAGGCTAGTATGCGTTTTTGGAGATAGAGCTTTCTGCTTTAATTTGTACTGTACGTTTAAAGCCCTAAAAACCTGAGAGACTTGTGCGTGAAAGAGTCCCATCGGAACCTCTCCAGCTCAGACCAACGAGCCCTAGTCCCATCAGAACCTCTCCAGCTCAGACCAACGAGGCCGCGGAACACAGAACCTGGACTCAGAACCAACGAGGCCACGGAACACATAACCTGGACTCAGAACCAACGAGGCCCAGAACACATAACCTGGACTCAGAACCAACAAGGCCGCGGAACACATAACCTGGACTCAGAACCAACGAGGCCGCGGAACACATAACCTGGACTCAGAACCAACGAGGCCGCGGAACACATAACCTGGACTACGGTTTACAGAGAGTTCAGCGGTGACAACTACTTCTCTCAGCGTTTGATTTAAAACCTGCTTAAGTAGTAGTTAATCTGCCAGGAGGAAACGGCCCTAGCCATGTCAACAGAACGGCCCCTGAGCCAGGAGGAAACGGCCCTAGCCATGTCAACACAACAGCCCTGGAGCCCGGGAGCCAGGAGGCCCGGGACCAGAGACCCAGAGAGCTGCAGGAGGAAACGGCCCTAGCCATGTCAACAGAACGGCCCCTGAGCCAGGAGGAAACGGCCCTAGCCATGTCAACAGAGCGGCCCGGGAGCCAGGAGGAAACGGCCCTAGCCATGTCAACAGAGCGGCCCGGGAGCCAGGAGGAAACGGCCCTAGCCATGTCAACAGAGCGGCCCGGGAGCCAGGAGGCCAGGAGGCCAGGGACCAGAGACCCAGAGAGCTGCAGGAGGAAACGGCCCTAGCCATGTCAACACAACGGCCCCTGAGCCAGGAGTCCAGGGACCCGGAGGCTGAGACGGAGAGCTGCAGGAGGAAACATGAGACTGGTCCACAGGGGCAGAGCGCCCAGCACGTTGTTAAAGAAGTTACAGTACGCCTCATCGCTCTTGTTAAGGCCTCAGCGCATGTGGATACAGCAGCCAGTGACACACACACACACACACACACACACACACACACACACACACACACACACACACACACACACACACACACACACGCACGTACACCCCACACACACACACACACATACAAACACTCCAACATCCCCTGGGGAAAGTGGACAGACGTTCCACTTCCTGCTTACATAGCGTGACCCCTAGAATCTGTTCCGGGTCAGCTCTCAGCCCAATCAAAGGGCTGATCCCTGGCACGGCCCGACCCCGTGACCCCTCCCCCTGGAGCAGGCACTGCCGGCGAAGCCTCACAGCTCTGTTGACGGTTAGCTCCACCCTGAATACTGTAACCTCGGCATAACCCTGTCTCTCTCACACTTGCTGATTCTCTCTCTCCACTGCCCTCTCTCTCTCTCTCTCTCTCTCTCTCTCTCTCTCTCTCTCCTCTCCTCCTCCCCATCCTCTCATACTTCTAGTCAGAACATTGCTTGTCCTTCTCCCGCTCCCATCACCACCCTGGTCCCCCCACCTCCATGTACTCCTGCCCTGTCCTCCTCCTCTCCCTCAACACTCCCTCCTTCCTCCTCCTCTCCCTCAACACTCTCCTTCCTCCTCCTCCTCTCCCTCAACACTCCCTCCTTCCTCCTCAACACTCTCTCCTTCCTCCTCTCCCTCAACACTCTCTCCTTCCTCCTCCTCCTCTCCCTCAACACTCCCTCCTTCCTCCTCCTCTCCCTCAACACTCTCCTTCCTCCTCCTCCTCTCCCTCAACACTCCCTCCTTCCTCCTCAACACTCTCTCCTTCCTCCTCTCCCTCAAAACTCCCTCCTTCCTCCTCCTCAACACTCTCTCCTTCCTCCTCTCCCTCAACACTCTCTCCTTCCTCCTCCTCCTCTCCCTCAACACTCTCTCCCTCCTCCTCCTCCTCTCCCTCAACACTCTCTCCCTCCTCCTCCTCCTCAACACTCTCTCCTTCCTCCTCTCCCTCAATACTCCCTCCTTCCTGCTCCTCAACACTTTCTCCTTCCTCCTCTCCCTCAACACTCTCTCTTTCCTCCTCCTCCTCCCCCACTCTCTCCCTCCTCCTCTCCCCCAACCTCAACTCTCTCCTTTCTCCCTCACACTCTCTCCTTCCTCCTCCTCTCCCTCAACACACCCTCCTCCTCTCCCTCAACACTCCCTCCTCCTCTCCCTCACACTCTCTCATTCCTCCTGCTCCCCCTCAACACTCCCTCCTCCTCTCCCTCACACACTCCTTCCTCCTCCTCCTCTCCCTCAACACTCCCTCCTTCCTCCTCAACACTCTCTCCTTCCTCCTCTCCCTCAACACTCTCTCCTTCCTCCTCCTCCTCTCCCTCAACACTCTCCCTCCTCCTCCTCCTCTCCCTCAACACTCTCTCCCTCCTCCTCCTCCTCCTCCTCAACACTCTCTCCTTCCTCCTCTCCCTCAATACTCCCTCCTTCCTGCTCCTCAACACTTTCTCCTTCCTCCTCTCCCTCAACACTCTCTCTTTCCTCCTCCTCCTCCCCCACTCTCTCCCTCCTCCTCTCCCCCAACCTCAACTCTCTCCTTTCTCCCTCACACTCTCTCCTTCCTCCTCCTCTCCCTCAACACACCCTCCTCCTCTCCCTCAACACTCCCTCCTCCTCTCCCTCAACACTCCTCCTCCTCCTCTCCCTCACTCTCTCATTCCTCCTCTACCCCCTCAACACTCTCTCCTTTCTCCCTCACACTCTCTCCTTCCTCCTCCTCTCCCTCAACACACCCTCCTCCTCTCCCTCAACACACCCTCCTCCTCTCCCTCAACACACCCTCCTCCTCTCCCTCAACACTCCCTCCTCCTCTCCCTCACACTCTCTCATTCCTCCTCCTCCCCCTCAACACTCTCTCCTTTCTCCCTCTCACACTCCTCCTTCCTCCTCCTCTCCCTCAACACACCCTCCTCCTCTCCCTCAACACACCCTCCTCCTCTCCCTCAACACACCCTCCTCCTCTCCCTCAACACTCCCTCCTCCTCTCCCTCACACTCTCTCATTCCTCCTCCTCCCCCTCAACACTCTCTCCTTTCTCCCTCACACTCTCTCATTCCTCCTCCTCTCCCTCACACTCTCTCATTCCTCCTCCCCCTCACAGTTCCAGTAGCTGTCATGCGCCTGGCCAGTTCCCGCCCATCTCTCAGTCTCTGTCCCCTCTAAACCCCAGAGTATTTGCCGTCTGGCTGCCTGTCAGGTGACATCTCCTCACGCGTCCTCATCTCTGTCACCGGCCACTCGCCCACCTCTAGGGGACACGACGTCAGCCGCGTGAACACCGCCGACATACAATACCTCTTCTGAGAAGCAGAGATGCATCAAACATGGCTTTTGCGTTCGGCAACTAGCTATTCAGCGTGAATTCAAAGGGAACCCTATGAAACTATATCCCCCCGTAAACAAAAAGACGAGTTCCATGCTTCCGCGCTGCTGTTCCTCTGCCGGCCGTCATAGATCCTCTCTGCCCTGCATCTCAGCCGTGGCTCGGGGACAATGGTGCTGGCTCTCTCGGTCCCTGGGGCCCGGGGGGCACGGAGGCGTGGGGGCCGCTGACCGGGGAGAGGCTGACCAGGGAGAGGCTGACTGAGGAGAGGCTGATCCAGGAGAGGCTGACCCAGGAGAGGCTGACCCAGGAGAGGCTGACCCAGGAGAGGCTGACCGGGGGAGCTCTTATGTAAGGAGGAGGACTGAGAGGACAGGGCAGGACACACTGCAGACCGACACCTGTCTATCTCTCTACCTGTATCTATCCACCTGTCTCTCTCTCTACCTGTCTATCTCTCTA
>NC_140250.1:20168196-20198196 GCF_949987555.1 Borostomias antarcticus
CCCGTGAGAAGAAAAACACAACAACCCTCACAGGTGTTTCTGTCTCTGAGGACGGCTCGAAGTCGGGCTGACCTGCTCTCTCCCTCCCTCTCCCTCTCCCTCTCCCTCTCTCTCTCTCTCTCTCTCTCTCTCTCTCTCTCTCTCTCCCTCTCTCTCCCTCTCTCTCACTCTCTCTCTCTCTCCCCCTCTCTCTCTCTCTGTCTCTCCCCTCTCTCTCTCTCTCTCTCTCTCTCTCCCTCTCTCTCTCTCCTCCTCTCTCTCTCTCCCTCTCTCTCTCTCTCTCTCTCTCTGTCTGTCTCTCCCCCTCTCTCTCTCTCTCTCTCTCTCTCTCTCTGTCTCTCCCCCCTCTCTCTCTCTCTCTCTCTCTCTCTCTCTCTCGGCTGTCAGGTGAGCTCTTCAGATCACCTAGAGGTGTAGCTGAGGCAGTTAGGTGTGGTGGGGGGGGGGGGGGGGGCAACAACATGTGATTATGTTCGGCTAAAATAGATTGTTTTCTGTGAAGAGAGGATGGAGGGATGGAGGGATGGAGGGAAGGAGGGATGGAGAGGAGGGATGGAGAGGTCTGGTCAATAGGAGTCTGTGTGTTCCTGTGCCTGATGCTGTTAAGTGGATCTGGGCTCCGAGGCGCATGGCGGCGCTCCTGTGAGCCTCAGCTGGGCTCCTGCTTATGTAACTCTGGGCCAAAGGGCTCCTGGCTCCACATCCAGCCTCTACCCCAGTCTCTACCCCAGTCTCTACCTCAGCCTCAGCCTCAGCCCCAGCCTCAGTCCCATCTCCAGCCTCAGTCCCACCTCCAGCCTCAGTCCCAGCCTCTACACCAGCCTCAGCCCCAGCCTCAGTCCCACCTCCAGCCTCAGCCTCTACCCCAGCCCCAGCCTCTACCCCAGCCTCAGCCTCAGCCCAGCCTCAGTCCCATCTCCAGCCTCTACCCCAGCTCCAGCCTTTACCCCAGCCTCAGCCTCAATCCCAGCTCCGCCCTAAGCCCCAGCATTTACCCCAGCCTCAGTCCCAGCTCCAGCCTCAATTCCAGCCTCAGCCTCTACCCCAGCCTCAGTCCCATCTCCAGCCTCTACCCCAGCCTTTACCCCAGCCTCAGTCCAAGCCTCAGTCCCACCAGCCCCAGAGATAGAGCGAAGGAGAGGGAGAGCAAAAGCAAGGGAAAGAGAGAGAGAGGGAGAGAGAGAGAGAGACAGGGGGGTCGAGAGGGACGGAGAGAGAGGTAGAGAGAGAGAGTGGGTGGGTGGTAGAATGATGAGTTATAAAGATGAGATATATACAGTATATTAATGTAACATGCCTGGTCTCCAAAACATAATCATCCCATGTCTCCCATGGCAACGGATGCAGAGCAGGCCACTGCCGGAGAAGGACCACGACGGCCGAAAGAATTCGATCAATAACTTTCCAGTGAATAAACACACCAATTCCACGACGGGAGATTGCTGCTGATCTTTTTTTAAGCGTATTTTATTGACGGTTCAATGCGGTATAATTTCTGGGCTGTTCAGCGCACAGACTGGCCTGCATGCTTGAGCGGAGAGGAAGCTCTGGAGCTCAGATCAGAGTCTGGTTGCTGCGCAGGAGAAAGGTTTCAGGCTAGCTAGCAGCTAGCAGCTAGCGATGCAACCCACCAACTGCCACAACGGCTGTAATAGCGGGCAGCTGTTCCGACGAGCATTCTTAACTGAGAGAACTTAGCGGGCCATGAAGACAGCGGTTGGAGGATGCGTACGCAGGAATGGAAGACTGACTCACTGACCTCCTCGGTGACTGATCCAAGTCTGGGTTTTCTAGCGGACCTGGGTCAAGATACAATTTTTCAGTTACTTTTATATGCTGGATTGTTCTTGTTTGATGGGACCGATGGACTGTTCCCAAAAATGCAATGATATTCCTGGCTGACTCAAGCGAAAAAGTAACAGAGAGGATTTCAAAGTATATCGAGCCGGGCCCGATTTCTAGTAATGTAGATAAAAGCTGCTCAATAACAAAAATGCTTATTCCGAAACACCCCTCGTGTTCAAAGCTGCCACTGGAAATGAGTGTAGATGTATTAGATTAAGCATGAAACCCGCAAGCACTGAATTTCAAAGAAGGAAACCACTTTGGTTTCCACATGTAATCGTGTTGGAAATTACATATAAACGAGCCCATTTGGTGCTGCTGGGCCATTCAAGGCCTCTATTGTAGCAGAACAGGTTGTGTTTAGATTGGCCACTCGGGATTGGCTCCTGAGTGGCTAGTGCTGGCTTAATTCAATAAAGCTCTCTGCCCTGTGGCTTACGGGTGCCTGGTGGCTCGTTAGCGAGCTTTAACTCCCATGATGCAACAGCAGAGGCAGACTGTGTTCTGTGCTCTGCAGGGCAGCTAGTAGCGTCAATATTCACAGTATTCAAAACACACCCTCCTAATAGTCTCCACCTGAGACCTTGATTCTCACAGTGGGCGACATGTTTGTTTCCTCATTCATGTGTTAAATACTTGGAAGGAAACATCTCGACAGAACTGGGCCCAGCCTCTTGTTTCTGTAATATCGGAATATTTCTGTAAACTCGGCTGTGCAAACGCTACGGACGAAAGCCCAACAACGACAGAGCGCTAAGGTCAGTCTGTTACGGGAAGGATTTTTCAATTAGACACACTGAGGCTACGGTAGCTCATGAATAGTGGATTTTCCAACCAAGCTGGCAGGTTGTTCTTAAGTGCAAACATAGATTCTGACTTGAGGAATAAGTGCGGAGGATCACTGACTTAGAAGGGAGAAGTTTCTGGAGTTAAAATCCAACCTCCCGTGCCAAGCAGGGCTCAACGGATCAACGGGGCGTGAGGTTCCCCTCATCCAAACAGACCAGACTGAGTCCGTTTTTATCTGGAAAGATCTGTTGCAACATTTTTTCCAGGCATCGGGTTCTGTATGAAAGACAGGTACGTACTGCAGCCCGTTCAGACTCACTAACGGCCTGGTCTGATGATCAGCCTCTTCCCAGAATCCCCCTGGGCGCTCCGCTGCGCACGTCTGTATTCTGTACTGTATAAGAGGGGGGGGGGGGGGGGGGGATCCTTGAAGACATGAAGTTGGCAAAGCAAAAAGAACAGATGATTCATCTTCATCGCTGATGCTTACATTTAGTATTCCCAGGGATACGCGCATCACGGTCTCCCTGACGCTCTATAATCACAACCAGCGTCCGCTTCTCCGCCTGCGACGCCGGTCGGGAAAAAAACAAACACTTCTCCCAAAAAAGGCCGAGCTAGACCACAGACCCATTGAGGACCAATCCAAATCACATTGCGCACAACTGACCTTCTCATCCAATCTAATTTGGAATGGCTGAGTTAAGAGAGCTAGTCTAGCCAGGCGCGCAGCTGGACCTGACGCTCACAGACCGGTCCGGCTGGATGGATCTGATACCTAATAAATACAGAAGCCAGCTGCTCTTCATCATGATGAGACTAATGAAAGGTTAAGTGTCCAGAGTGCTGGAGTGTACAGGCGTGGGGGGGGGGGGGGGGGGCGTACCCCACAGGCGTGGGTGGGGGGGGAGGGGCGTACCCCACAGCCAGGGGTGGGGGGGGAGGGGGGGGGACACTCACAAATAGCAACAGTGATCTAAAACCAAACACCCGTTCCTAGAAAGAGAGACGGAGAGAGGAAGGGAGAGAGAAAGAGAGGGGTGGGGAGGTAGAGAGACAGAGAGAGAGAGAGAGGGTGGAGGGAAAGAGAGCGGGTAGAGAGAGAGAGAGGGTGGGGTAGAGAGAAGCCACGAGGCGTACGGCGCCAGACGTGGACCGACGGGGGAGAAATATGAATGGCGGAGTGAAGTCAACAGCCACTTCATGTTATAGGCTCACACCCAGGATGAACATACAGTAGAGTGATAATGGGCCTGTAATTCTGATGAACCGATACAATAAGTCCATTCAACTCCTCGCACAAAGCCGCCCACAACGTCCCCTCTTGTTTGGACGGGGCGCCAAGGTTTCTCATTTACCCAGCAGCACTTGCTGCGTTGTGGCACTTCCGACACGTTAGCTGCGAACGCTGAGAGCCGGGCAAGCGGACAGATGGGCGTTTTCATGGCAACAGCTTTAGCTGGGCAGGAGAAGGAGAGAGTTGATCTATTTATAGGGGCGCATTCATTGCTTGATGCCTTCGTGCAAATTCACGTTTCACCTCTTGATGGCTGATGGATCCCCCTGAGTGGACAGGGGACAGAGTTGTTTTCTTCTAGGCTGCCGCTGGTCCCCCCCCCGCTACTGAAGCCAGGCAGCTAAGCAGCTAACAAGGCCCTGCCCATGCATAGCCCCAACACCAGGGGGGCACAGCATCCATTTAACATTCATCACCAGCTGCTGGAGCACCACACATCAATTACAGTTTACCACTGTGACCAGAGCGCTTCATGTTTAATGTGACATGCTGGGGTGCATTCTGCTGGGCGGAGAGAGAGAGGGGGAGGGAGGGGGAGAGAGAGAGAGAGAGAGGGAGAGAGAGAGAGAGAGAGAGAGTGGGGGAGAGAGAGAGAGAGAGGGAGAGAGGGGGGGGGGTTGAGAGAGAGAGAGAGAGAGAGAGAGAGAGAGGAAGGGAGAGAGAGAGAGAGAGGGGGAGAGACAGAGAGAGAGGGAGAGGGAGAGAAAGAGAGAGAGAGAGAGAGAGAGAGGGAGAGAGAGAGGGAGAGAGAGAGAGAGAGTGCTAGCGCCATTATGTGTGACTGACTGAGCCTGCTACTGTCTCTTCAACCTCTAACACGCAGCCCTGGTAAAAATGTCCCAGTCAGCTCGCTACCCCCCCCCCCCCCCCCCCCCCACCACCACCCCCCCCAGGTTCAATGTTTTGTAACTCAAGAGCTCCATATAAGGCCTTGACGGGAGAGACTCTCCAGTCTTATCGAACACAGTGTTTTCTTAATGCTCCGGCTCACAGTCAAAACACATGTGGAAAGAAAGCATCGCTGGAGGCAGATCTGACAGCAAGGTTCTCCTCTCAGACCGCAGTGTAATGACACCATAGCCCTAAGCTCTTGTCAAAGCCCACGATCTGTAATTTCAGAACCAATTTGAGCTAAATATATATCTATATGTATATCGAGAATAAACCAACGTGCAAACACTGATTTATACTCTCTGGTGAGCCAATATTGAGACCAGATGAGGTGACGATCTTCGTCACTCGGATGGATTATGGTTCACAGTTGTGCTGTGTGTTACACGGATTGATACAGTAGCAGATTCACAAACCATATATGACCTTCTAGAGGACATGAATAAATCAGGCCACATGGGTTTCTTTCCGTCATGACTAGCTTCATCTCAATGCCCACAGTTTAACATCATCAGCATTGACCCCACTCAAGGCAAAGGTCAAGCCGTGCAGTTATGTCAACAATACATATTCCCTCTTCCTTCTGTACACACCGAGATCTTTCATTGACAGGACGTGGACAGAGAACAGCTTCTCTCTGACAGCCAGAGGAGGATCTCCATGTAAACATGTCTGATAGTTGAAAGAAAGGCAGAGTTGATAACCACAAAGTCTGATTTGCAAATACAAAAACTATTTGAATGTGGGCTGCCTGTGACATTAGAAGAGGAACAGGGTTTCCACCCTCTGGTTTATAGCTTCCAACACTTTATCTGAGCGATGTTTCCACCAATCAGGGTCTTCTTCATGCAAAACAGCCAGCCAGGTATATATAGGTGGTGAGCCAATCACATCACAGTGACATCACTGTCAACCAATTAAGTAGGCTATGCTATTTACATGGACGCAGCAAGTAAATATACAGACATATCACAATCCATAACCTGGATAATAATAGATTGGATCTTGATCTTATGATCAAAAAGGCCACTAGCTACTAACATGCTAGGAAAAGCAGGCAAAAAGAGAACATCACAAAAATGTTACATCGCAAAAAAAGGTTTTATGACAAATTCCTCATGGACCATTCGGGGACATGGTGTTGAGGAGATAGATCCAGAATGTTCCACGTTGGAGAACCCTCGTAGGGGAGGGGAGGCCTGGTTTTCCCAGCATGCAGTATTAGTAGCTAGTTTCCTCTTTGATCATAATTGAAGTTAACTATTATCGGTGTTTTGATATATTATCGGTGTTTTGATATAATATAATTCTATTGTGCCTGATTATTCTTACCCAGGTTTTGATACGTTTTCCTATGCCCTTGTATCTACAGTACTGCATGTGTGTTTTGGATTGTGATATGTCTGTATATTTACTTGCTGCATCAATATAATAACCTGTTCCATAGCATAGCCTTCTTGATTGGTTGACAATGATGTCAATGTGATGCCATTGGCTCACCACCTATATACCTGTCATGTCAGACATTTTGCCTGAAGACCCTGTTTGGTTGATATGTTGCTCGAATAAAGTGTTAATAAAGTGTTAATAAAGTGTTAATAAAGTGTTGGGAGCTATAAGCAAGTGTGCAGATATCATTTTCCTCATATAGATTTTTTTTACATTTTTTATCCTGCACCTGGTGTAAAATACAGGTTGGATGTGCACACAGCTACTCAGCTTCCCTTTACTGCCTGTGACATAAAACATGTCTGCTGGTGTTCTGGTCGGCTACACAGAGCCTGTGTTTGACTTGCTGGCTCTCTAATCCAAGTCTTTATGGCCCTCTCTCCTGGCCAGTGAATAGCTATGGATGATGGACAAACAGAGTTTAGGGGCATCGGATCTTCCGTATCTCTCTCCCTGTGGGTACACAACTAAATGACTGAAGAGACATTCTGTGAACATTTCCTCCGATGACTTGAGGAGAAACTCATAAAACTCCTCCGCAAATAAACTGAACAAACGCATGATTGCTTTTGGAAATTAAGTGGGACTATCTATGTAGCCCTACTATCTATGAAGCCCTACACATGAGATAAGATGGAAAGTGTCACAGCGTGTGTTGACACTACCTTTCATACAGTATGTGAAACCTCAAGCGTATCCTGCTAGCACCATCCCGCTAACACGGCCTCTATCCTGCTAGGACACTATCCTGCTAGGACACTATCCTGCTAGCGCCATCCCACTAACACGGCCTCTATCCCGCTAGCGCCATCCCGCTAACACGGCCTCTATCCCGCTAGCGCCATCCCGCTAACACGGCCTCTATCCTGCTAGCGCCATCCCACTAACACGGCCTCTATCCCGCTAGCGCCATCCCGCTAACACGGCCTCTATCCCGCTAGCGCCATCCCGCTAACACGGCCTCTATCCTGCTAGCGCCATCCCACTAACACGGCCTCTATCCTGCTAGCGCCATCCCGGTAACACGGCCTCTATCCTGCTAGCGCCATCCCGGTAACACGGCCTCTATCCCGCTAGCGCCATCCCGCTAACACGGCCTCTATCCTGCTAGCGCCATCCTGGTAACACGGCCTCTATCCTGCTAGCGCCATCCTGGTAACACGGCCTCTATCCTGCTAGCGCCATCCCGCTAACACGGCCTCTATCCTGCTAGCGCCATCCTGGTAACACGGCCTCTATCCTGCTAGCGCCATCCCGCTAACACGGCCTCTATCCTGCTAGCGCCATCCCGCTAACACGGCCTCTATCCTGCTAGCGCCATCCCGCTAACACGGCCTCTATCCTGCTAGCGCCATCCCGCTAACACGGCCTCTATCCTGCTAGCGCCATCCCGGTAACACGGCCTCTATCCTGCTAGCGCCATCCCGCTAACACGGCCTCTATCCTGCTAGCTCCATCCTGGTAACACGGCCTCTATCCTGCTAGGACACGGGAGAGAGACCACTATCCTGCTAGGACACTATCCTGCTAGGACACTATCCTGCTAGGACACGATCCTGCTAGGACACGATCCTGCTAGGACACTATCCTGCTAGGAAACGGGAGAGAGACTAGAACTGCCTCAAGCCCGTTCCAAACCTTTTAACACTCACACTGTACTTTTATTTGTGAATGACACAAAAAAGAAAAGAGTGATTCATTTCCCCCTCCATCCCTCCCTCCACCCATTCACTCACACACCTGACGATCCCTCCATCATCAGCGACGACAATACCATTTCTTCTCAATAATTGCTATAATGGCACATAATGGGTTTCTTTGCGGCGCCTTAACGATGCCAGCCTGCACCCATGGCCTGACACCCGGGCACCATCTCCAGTACCTGCATCATGACATAACTCAACACTCGTTCCAGCGCCTCACGAGTCCCGACTTCCTGGGAGGAAGCCACCTGTGAGTCACCTCCGTACGTCACGCAGCACGCTACGGTCACCCGAGTACCCAGCCGCGCCGAGAAAAACGGTGAGAAACAGTGATATTCGTGGACTACCAAGATTGGTGGATTTCCAAGTCTTCTCATTGGTCCGCGTGGATAGTGGGCGGTGCCGAGAGGCCGTTCAAATGCAGCTGGATTTGAAAAGTAAAAGCGCTGGCTACGCCCCCTGTGCCCACGTTTTGTGGCGTCTCTCCAGATTTACAACACTATCATTGCCTTGATGTGGCGGCCATCTTGTCTCCTGAAAGGTTGGAATAAGCTATTATGATGAATTAAGAAATGTTGTCATCTAAAGCACTGCTGCAAACATCCTCAAATACATGTGCTGCCTGCTACCTGACCCCTAACCAGCACACCAGTAGACCGCCTCCACACACACACACACACACACACACACACACACACACACACACACACACAATATAAATCTGTCCCTGATATCACCTGGAACTATAACACTACCCCAGAGCCAAGAGTCCAATCAAAATATCTTTTTATGTTAGACATTAGCCAGCAAACAGAGCTCTGTGTCACAGAGAGAGCTTGGCAGCATACACACAGACAGGCAGCCAGCCAGACAGACAGACAGACAGACAGACAGGCAGACAGGCAGACAGGCAGACAGGCAGACAGACAGGCAGCCAGACAGACAGACAGACAGACAGAGAAACAGATGGATGGCAAAACAGACAGACAGACTGATAAGCATGCAGACAGCAGACAGACTGACCGTGACAGACAGATACTGTAGGCAAGCACAGACACAGTACAACACAGACAACCACACAGACAGACAGACAGACAGACAGACAGACAGACAGACAGAGACAGACAGGCAGGCAGACAGACAGGCAAGCAGGCCATCCGGATATCTAGTCTCCCTGGACGTCACAGTTCTTGTTTAATTCAAGCGCAGCTGGTGCACAAACAGGTGTTCCGGTATTCATGAGATCCAGTCTCTGAGCCCACAGTCCAAGCTGCTACCCAGACGACACACACACACACACACACACACACACACACACACACACACACACACACACACACACACACACACACACACACACACACACACACACACACACACACACACACACACCGGCCCGACTCCGCTGTGGGCCTCAGAACCTGCTTACGGAAGCAGCCTATGAGATCGCAGTCGAACACCGCCCTCTGGGTAGGCATGGCGACCGGAGGCAGACACGCATCCTCCGACCAACGTTTGGTGTCATCCCCGCGTCCGCGCGAGACACACTGGGAAAACAACATGTCCTCGTCCCTCGGTGAATAACATGAAAGGTTTGGTGACGCTGTGTGTGTTTGTTTAAGCCGAGCTATTCTCGGTTAGACTAGCGACGCATTCCGCCGAAGGTTATGAATACAGTCTCCTGTGGCATGCTGGGAAGCTGTCCCTGGTCACTTACCACCCCCCCCCCCCCCCCGACACCATCCCCCCCCCGGCACCGCCATCGCTGGCTCTACCACCGAGAACGGGATAGGCCCGGTCCCTCTACCTCCGTACAGGCTGGGTCCCGACGCATGGCACAGAACCAACCATCCCCATCAGACCAGCCCAGATGTCTGTGGGCGTAGCGTCTTATTTAGTCCTGACTCGGGGGGGGGGGGGGGGGGGGGGGTATCCCCCTGGAGGAGGACCCTGTGCCTCCACCAGACTGTGGGAACCGGGGGGGGGGATCAGGGGGGTTCTGGCTGGCTGGGCAGTGCTCAGCATCTGGAGGGAAGAGGAGGCGCGCACAGCAGCCTAGGGAGGAGGGAGAGAGAGAGAGAGAGAGAGAGAGAGAGAGAGAGAGAGAGAGAGAGGAGAAACGGGAGAGGAGAGGAGAGGAGAGCAGAGGAGAGGAGAGGGAGCCAAGCCCCAGAGCCCTGAGAACAGATGTGTTTACGGTGGTCCAGGACATTCCCGCGCGTCTGGGATGGAGATGTTACAGAGCGTCTGGGATGGAGCTGTTACAGAGCGTCTTGGATGGAGCTGTTACAGTGCGTCTGGGATGGAGCTGTTACAGTGCGTCTGGGATGGAGATGTTACAGAGCGTCTGGGATGGAGCTGTTACAGAGCGTCTGGGATGGAGCTGTTACAGAGCGTCTGGGATGGAGCTGTTACAGAGCGTCTGGGATGGAGCTGTTACAGAGCGTCTGGGATGGAGCTGTTACAGAGCGTCTGGGATGGAGCTGTTACAGAGCGTCTGGGATGGAGATGTTACAGAGCGTCTGGGATGGAGCTGTTACAGAGCGTCTGGGTCGCCACATTCAGACCAGGCGACAGAAACACAGATATACAATAGAATTATTTAATTCATCATTTATAAATATAATGAATCATTTATATGACTCATTTATTAGAAATAATGAATTCAACTTTATTTAATAAAGCTTCCTGACCTCACAGAGAGAGAGAGAGAGAGAGAGAGACAGAGAGAGAGACAGAGAGACAGAGAGAGAGAAAGAGAGAGAGATAGAGACAGAGAGAGAGAGAGAGAGAGAGAGAGAACGAGGGGTGATCTGACCAGTATATATCCACACACACAAACACATTGTGGGATTCCCTCTCTCTCCTCCTCTCTCCCACAGTCCACTGGGTTTGTTTTCAGCTGCTCCCCTCAACCCTCTAAATACTACTGACCCAAGAGAGAGGAGGAAGGAAAGAGATATATAGAGAGAGAAAGACAGAGAGAGACAGAGAGGGAGAGAGAGGGAGAGAGAGATTGTTGCTGCGTCTAAAAATGACACTTGGTGACCAGCAGAGAGAGACCAACTGGGTCTCTATCCCTTCGGCCTCCCTGGGGAGCTGTGGGCAGACTGGAGGAGTCCTAGTATTTCACTGCCTCCTCCAGTCTGGTGGGATGATAAAAATCCCTGCAGTCCCTTCCAGGAGAGAGACGGGGCCTAGCTGATCTCTCTGCTCCATCTGATCTCTCTGCTCCCTCTGGTCTCTCTGATCTCTCTCCTCCCTCTGATCTCTCTGATCTCTCTGATCTCTCTCCTCCCTCTGATCTCTCTGATCTCTCTGATCTCTCTCCTCCCTCTGATCTCTCTGATCTCTCTGATCTCTCTGCTCCCTCTGATCTCTGGTCTCTCTGATCCCTCTGATCTCTCTGATCCCTCTGATCTCTCTGCTCTCTCTGCTCTCTCTGCTCTCTCTGATCTCTCTGATCTCTCTGATCTCTCTACTCCCTCTGATCTCTCTGCTCTCTCTGATCTCTCTGATCTCTCTGCTCTCTCTCCTCTCTCTCCTCTCTCTGGTCTCTCTGCTCTCTCTCCTCTCTCTCCTCTCTCTCCTCTCTCTGGTCTCTCTGCTCCCTCTGATCTCTCTGCTCCCTCTGATCTCTCTGATCTCTCTGATCTCTCTGCTCTCTCTGCTCTCTCTGATCTCTCTCCTCTCTCTGATCTCTCTGATCTCTCTGCTCTCTCTCCTCTCTCTCCTCTCTCTGGTCTCTCTGCTCCCTCTGATCTCTCTGCTCCCTCTGATCTCTCTGCTCCCTCTGATCTCTCTGCTCCCTCTGATCTCTCTGATCTCTCTGCTCTCTCTGCTCCCAGACCCCTGCAACCCCCCTCCACCTCCCCCGACTGCCCCCCACCCCAAATAGACCTTGTCCAACCGGAGGTCTCCTTGACAATGTGTCATCGAGAGGATATATCCTCTGTTGCCGTGAGTTACGGCAGCATCAGATACGATGAGGACGAGGCTCAGAGGACGCAGCTGCCGTTAAAACGCCCGTTCATTCCTTCCTGTGATGAGGACAGGCTTCTAGGACACCTGAGGGAAGTGGCATGGCCTCAACCCTTTCAGATGTCAGCCTTTTGTTCTTAAGCCTATTGGTTCAGTCCCCTACCTTTAGCCATTCCAAACACCCCCGTCTTCTACCTTTAGCCATTCCAAACACCCCCGTCTTCTACCTTTAGCCATTCCAAACACCCCCGTCTTCTACCTTTAGCCATTCCAAACACCCCCGTCTTCTACCTTTAGCCATTCCAAACACCCCCGTCTTCTACCTTTAGCCATTCCAAACACCCCCGTCTTCTACCTTTTAGCCATTCCAAACACCCCCGTCTTCTACCTTTAGCCATTCCAAACACCCCCGTCTTCTACCTTTAGCCATTCCAAACACCCCCGTCTTCTACCTTTAGCCATTCCAAACACCCCCGTCTTCTACCTTTAGCCATTCCAAACACCCCCGTCTTCTACCTTTAGCCATTCCAAACACCCCCGTCTTCTACCTTCTGCCATTCCAAACACTCCCGTCTTCTACCTTTAGCCATTCCAAACACCCCCGTCTTCTACCTTTAGCCATTCCAAACACCCCCGTCTTCTACCTTTTAGCCATTCCAAACACCCCCGTCTTCTACCTTTAGCCATTCCAAACACCCCCGTCTTCTACCTTTAGCCATTCCAAACACCCCCGTCTTCTACCTTTAGCCATTCCAAACACCCCCGTCTTCTACCTTTAGCCATTCCAAACACCCCCGTTTTCTACCTTTAGCCATCCAAACACCCTCGTCTTCTACCTTTAGCCATTCCAAACACCCCCGTCCCCTACCTTTAGCCATTCCAAACACCCCCGTCTTCTACCTTTAGCCATTCCAAACACCCCCGTCTTCTACCTTTAGCCATTCCAAACACCCCCGTCCCCTACCTTTTAGCCATTCCAAACACCCCCGTCCCCTACCTTTTAGCCATTCCAAACACCCCCGTCTTCTACCTTTAGCCATTCCAAACACCCCCGCCCCCTACCTTTTAGCCATTCCAAACACCCCCGTCTTCTACCTTTAGCCATTCCAAACACCCCCGTCCCCTACCTTTTAGCCATTCCAAACACCCCCGTCTTCTACCTTTTAGCCATTCCAAACACCCCCTTCCCCTACCTTTTGTAATGATAAACACCCCCGTCCCCTACCTTTAGCCATTCCAAACACCCCCGTCTTCTACCTTTAGCCATTCCAAACACCCCCGTCTTCTACCTTCTGCCATTCCAAACACCCCCGTCTTCTACCTTTAGCCATTCCAAACACCCCCGTCTTCTACCTTTAGCCATTCCAAACACCCCCGTCTTCTACCTTTTAGCCATTCCAAACACCCCCGTCTTCTACCTTTAGCCATTCCAAACACCCCCGTCTTCTACCTTTAGCCATTCCAAACACCCCCGTCTTCTACCTTTAGCCATTCCAAACACCCCCGTCTTCTACCTTTAGCCATTCCAAACACCCCCGTTTTCTACCTTTAGCCATCCAAACACCCTCGTCTTCTACCTTTAGCCATTCCAAACACCCCCGTCCCCTACCTTTAGCCATTCCAAACACCCCCGTCTTCTACCTTTAGCCATTCCAAACACCCCCGTCTTCTACCTTTAGCCATTCCAAACACCCCCGTCCCCTACCTTTTAGCCATTCCAAACACCCCCGTCCCCTACCTTTTAGCCATTCCAAACACCCCCGTCTTCTACCTTTAGCCATTCCAAACACCCCCGCCCCCTACCTTTTAGCCATTCCAAACACCCCCGTCTTCTACCTTTAGCCATTCCAAACACCCCCGTCCCCTACCTTTTAGCCATTCCAAACACCCCCGTCTTCTACCTTTTAGCCATTCCAAACACCCCCGTCCCCTACCTTTTGTAATGATAAACACCCCCGTCCCCTACCTTTAGCCATTCCAAACACCCCCGTCTTCTACCTTTAGCCATTCCAAACACCCCCGTCTTTGACCTTTTGTAATGATAAACACCCCTGCCATGGCTTTATCATTACAACACGAAGGCATCTCCAGGGGGGGGGGACACACCCCAGACTTTCAGTCTGGCCTAAGTGACCTCCCATTGTTCTATTGTCCCCACCTGAAACCTATTCAAAATGTACCGCGCTTTCTAATATCACGTCTGAACTCTTTGACCACTGTTGATGATGTCCGCCATTTATTATGACGTGTACAGATGGGTTAGCCAATCAAATCTCTGGAAGCGTCACATCCGCGTATTGCTTGAATATAAGACGGCGCAACACCAGACTGCTTCACTTCTGTCGGTTGAACCACTCTGTGATTCATCCTGAGGTCCTTTTGAAATCGTATTGTTTTCTTAATAAATCAGACTGAACCTTTTGAGCGAACCTTGGCAAATCCTTTTTTACTCTTGATCAGATTAATTTCCAGTACAAGTGCCTGAGCTTCTTCCGTAAGCGGAGCGTAGGTCTATGAGAGACAGAGCTGTCAACAGCCTGCAATAGCTACGCTAGCCACCCAGGGCTGAGCTATACAGGACATAATTAGCATGTTAGCGGTTGGTCTTCACTACGGAGAGACTGAACAGTTGACAATTCAGTGTTTTACCACAGAGACCTCAAGTGAATTAGTGGGTTTTAGGCAGAACCCAGCTAATCTTCTCACCATATTACCCTTAGCTTTGTGAATTAGCAAGGCAGGACTAACAGGTCCAACCTTAGCTAGGATACATGTGGCACAAACAAACAAAGATTGAATCACAAGGAAAAAACCTTGAAAGTACACGGCCAACAATAACAATATGCACAATCATGAAAACATTAGCCCCGACTGGCAGGTTTGCTACGTAGATGGATCACATGGCAATCGGTCCAAGAATGTTTGACTAATGTTACTTTTGGCAAATCAAACTGATTCTTTGACCAGCAGAGGGAACTCCAAACCGAACAAGACAAGGGCAGAATCTATTTTGAACCGTTGGATCAACATCCCCCATACTTCTTAATATGTACCAGTGTCTCAGTCACCATGGGAACAGAGAACATTGTTTGCCCAAATGTTTACCTCATCATACTACTATTCAGCTCCTAATGTTTGGGAAACTGACAGAGGCCAAAGTGCCTAGGCAAATATAACATTATTTTACTATATAATGCACTGTATCATCTAAAGAGACAATATTTCCCTCAAAACATTCGGTTTGCCTGCCTACTGTACTTGACAAAGAAAACATGACACAAAGGGCACAATTGAATGAATACAACAGCAACTAACTTATTCAACTTCCACACATTAGAATACGCTCACTCTCGATTAATTGCCATCCTGAATCTGAATAGGATGTTTTGAGCGGAGTGAGATATAGAGTTCAGGAATATCTTTACTGACGCCGGGGCCCCAGCGAGGAGGGAGCTGCGGCAGTCCAGGCGGGAGATGACCAGGGCCTGGATGAGCACGGGCGCCGTTTCGTCAGCGAGAAATCCAAATCCGACTGATGTTGCCGAGCAGGAATCTGCAATCGGCGGAACCGATGTGATGTGTGCAGAGAACGACAGTTGGTCGTCCAGGGTCATGCCCAGATTCCTCGCGGTCCGAGTTGGCGTCGTCACTTTCCTCCCTCCTCTCTTTCCCCTCCTCCTCTCCTCCTCCTCCTCCTCTCCCAGTTCTATTCCAGTGAGGTCTGCCAGACGGTGACTGTGATGGCTCTGATGATGTCATCCAGAGGGCCACCAGGCGCAGGAGGTGCTACGCGTATTCTACAGCAGTGCCAGGGGTCTAAAGAGCACAGAATTCCCATCTAAAATGGTTATTTTACAAATCACTGCGATTTTTGGTTTGCTTCCACGCGGTGGATCGCCAAGCAGGAGCATCTGTTGTGTGGGAAGGGCTTTTCAGTGGGGGTGGTTTTATACCATTGTTTAAGATAAGCGCTAACTGCCAAGATGGAAGCCAAACAGTCCGGTGAAGTTCGCCAGCCCCACAGGTCAATCTAGGGACGGAGCCCACACTATACACTGAAAACTATTTCTGAAAACCAATAGTTGTGTTATTCATTTCAACACGACACGGTCCTACGCTTCCGCTCATGGTAGCGTTTATTAATTAAGGCCATGATGAACACAATTTGATGCAAAGTTACCAGGCCCTTCAGGGATATATATTTCATCATGATCAATTTTTGTTTGGGCGGAATTGCACATCCCTATCCCCACTGCAAGCAACAAATCACCTACTGTATCTGAGCTGCCTCATTATAGCCCACTGGGCCACAGGGCAGCAGGTCCAATGATGGTTACAAAACCGTGTGGAGGAGTGGCAGGTCGTGTAAGCATTCGGTACTCCTGGTATTAAACAGTGAACTAGCATTTACAACAAATGAACAGAGTGTGTGGATGGGTTCCCCTGCGACTCTGGCTGGGCTAAGCTATGCAGCTCTCTGAGGATTAACTCTCCAGGAACCCTGAGCTCAAGGTCACTGGTACAGAAGAAAAGGATCGCTGAAGTATCCGACATTAGCGCCATCACAGGGTTTTTCCTGCGTAGAGGATTTTTTTGGCGCCCCCCAAAGAGATTTTAGCCAGAGCCAAAGGAAAATCACCAGTGCTAAAATGCAAAAAATTGAGAATCAAAATAGCAATTTAAATCCTCTCCAAATGTGTTTGATAGCTTGTTTCAAGTGCAGCCCATCCCTCTTTCTTGAATTGTCCATGGTTTGGACCACTAGTAATTGAGATAATTAATAGACAGGTTATCAGTATCTTAAACATTTTGTCTTCATATCCATTTTGTGTCATATCGGGAGATTTCCCGCGATTGTGAAAAGTGAGCTCAGTCAGAACAACAGAAAAGAATATAGGCCTATATACGCTGGTAGGCTACTCGGCATAAAACTGAGTTTTCCCCCCAAAATAGTGTGCGTATCACCCCTCAAAGACCCATTCTGAGCCAGGAGAAACCCTGCATCATCATCACCAGTGTGTTAGTTAACCATCAGATAGATTCAGAAGACGACAGACGTTAAGACCTTGTAAAAACGCCTGGAAATGAATTTGACTATCAGACCATGAAAGAGCTGGAGATAATTTGCCTGCCTGCCCAACACCTCATATGGTAAAATGCTATTCTGTTCCTGGAGAGTGAAGAGGAGAGGAGGCAGCATGTTACTCTCGCATGAACAGACAGCCTCAGTGTCAACACCGAGGTTAAGAGCGTGCCGGTGGCTAACTAACTCCAGACAGAGCTAGCGCTAAGCTAGGCTAGGGGTTTTCAAATCAGGCCATGCAAATATGCAGCACAATACGATGCGGGGATAGTGCATCAATGCCAGACCCTGGGAAAACATCTCACACAGCACATGGTGATTCCTACATACAGTAACTGCTGTTGTTACTTCCCTGAAATGGGCAGATCTGTGGACATGGACACAGAGACCTGGGTCATCCACAGGTGAGAGTCTCTCTCCATCACATCACGTGAGGGTCTCTCTTTTAGGCTTACTTACTCATTATAGCTGGCACTGACGGGAAGCTCACCATTCATTATGGCTATTCAATAGAGACCTAGAGAATTCCCGACGGAAGCACAAAAGCTCAGGTTTAAGGGAAACAGAGGCCTAATAAGATAAGGAGACTCGCTTGTCTGGGTCTGTGTGTGCGTGTGTGTGTGCGTGTGTGTGCGTGTGTGCGTGTGTGTATGTGTGTGTGCGTGTGTGTGTGTGTGCGTGCGTGCGTGTGCGTGTGTGTGTGTGTGTGTACGTGTGTGTGTGTGTGTGCGTGCGTATGACCACCAGGCAGGCGGGTGACTCAGTCCCTCACACCTCCTCCTCAGCCCTCAGCCACACTCCAGAAGGCGTGACCTGAGCTGGTCAGCGCGGGGCCGACAGCCCGTCCCCCAGGCCAGGGATGAGGACGGACCTGTCTCTGTGTCTCCAGTCTCCACACAGCCATCGTCTCGGGTCCGATAGCGCCACGACTATCTGCGCTGATAAGTTGTGTTGCGTTACAATGACATCACCGTTCTAAGACAAGGGCGGTCAGGGAGGTTATACCACTGAGACTCGCTAGGCTCTGACGCCATGGCTATCACAGTAGCCATTCCTCTCTGTCTCTCAGAAAGCCCCTAGCCCTCAGAAAAAAGGATTCTAAAAGGGTTCTACGGTTACAGATACCGTCTGAAAAAACCTAGACAGTAAGAACCGTTTTTTGGGTTGCTGGTATCGGTTTCCAGCTGAAATCTTTGCTTGATTAAATAGTTGTACAGTACGTGGAACCATAATGGGTATTTAAAATGTTTTTTCAGAGGGTTAGAACCTAAATGGTTCTAGTTCACCTTTGGTCTGAGAGTGTATACAGGTTGATGATCTGTAGATGTTCAATCAATCAAACAATCAACCGCCGGTTTGGAATCCCTGCTCTGTTCTCCTGGGAAATCAAGAACCGGTCTGTTGCATCAAGGCTTAATGTAGTGACAAGGAGATCTGCTCTTCTCTGCAACCCCACCAAAACAAACCTGAATGCAAATTATGGACATGAAGGCAATGTTGTCTAAAGTGATCCTGATAATGAAGTGGACCTTGGGGCTATGAAACACTGTGGCCGATTATGTACCAGCGTTAACCATGCAAATGAAGACAGGAAACTCACTCACAGGTCCACTCACCGTCCAGCGCTGAGGCCCAGGGCCAAGCCACTGACAGCTCTTTAAACAGCTCTGGTCTGTATGGTACCTTTGCTGAGCTGCCATTAGAGAGAGAGTGACAGGGAATCCATGACAAAAGTGAAAGGGAGATTCTTCTGAATTAGGGGGGTGTAGACACAGTTCCTCGTTTACTCCAGTTTCTGGAATGTAAAACTAACTTGAGTTGAACTTCTACTGCCAGAGAGATCATGAGACGCTACTCTGATGCAGGGTAGCAGATCAGTGGGAATAGAAAATCTGGCGAGACAAACAAGACTATTTTGGATGTGAACTTAAATGCCAATCAGTGAAGACTAGAGAGTGGATCTCTGCAAGTCAGCCAATGAGCTGTAGGGGAGATGTGGCTATCCAGACTAAAGCAAGAACGTAATATCAACCATCGTTGGACGTTAAGAAGCAGGAGATAAGAATAGATTCCTCATGGATGGAGCAGCAGGAGTACTGTATGCCTTGTAAGGCTTTACTCGTCTGTTGTTGTGATGTTATTGCACCTGCTGATGGGACAACTCAAATATTCATAGTGCAAGTTAAGTCGGGTTCACATACAGTTTAACAATTCAATTTGATGTTTCCTGACTGAATTTGGAAAATTGAGTTCCAAAACTGCTGTTGTCAGGATTCATTGCCCATTAATTGAACCACCACGTGTACAAGACAAGGTTTGAAACTAAGCTCTCCTGAAGAGGTAGTCTGAAAGTAGCCCATCTGGTGTGTGTGGACACATGCACACACTCAAACTCAACCGCGCACACACACAAGCAAGCAAGCACGCACACACGCACGCGCGCGCACACACACACACACACATGCAAATGTCTGTTCCGGCCTAAACCACACCAGTCCAGTTGAATTATGGCGCACAGCAGAAAGACAATCCTCATAAGAGTGCCGTAAAAATTGAAACTTCTCCATCAGTTTCCAATTTCAATAGTCGCCCATGACGACGCCCGTGTCTGCTCTCAATTACACGCACTATAAAGAAGAGAGAGACTTTATGGAAATTAAGAATGTTTCCCAATAAAGTAATCCACATGAGGCAAGTCAACAAACTTAACAAATGCAGACTTACAACCAACCACAAGCTACACATGATCTAGACTGACTAAAGGACAGGTCTCGACAGGTTCTGTGTGTTCCTGTTGGATAATGAAGCGGTGATGCCATATCGGGGGATATCTTCACGGTCAGGGGGAGCTGTTAGACCCGACACACCGCCATCTTGGATCCTCTGACTCACAAGCACAGGTCACCGCCTCTCAAACACCGCTTTAGCCAGCTACTCTACCAAAAAAGCTAGCAATTTGATGACATGGGTGGACAGTATTTATACAGAGTAGTGAGATTAACCAATTGAATTCCTCGATTACATATGCGTTGGGGGATATTAGTGCTGTCACAAGACGGAGCACCTTTATGACAGGGAGGGGCATGAGGCCCTGCTGAAATGTCCCAATTACCTCCATTTCAGCCTCTCTTAAACACCTGCACACTGAGACAGGTCTTCTTACAGGGCTGAGCGATGGAGGGACAGGTCTTCTCACAGGGCTGAGCGATGGAAGGACAGGTCTTCTCACAGGGCTGAAGGATGGAAGGACAGGTCTTCTCACAGGGCTGAGCGATGGAAGGACAGGTCTTCTTACAGGGCTGAGCGATGGAAGGACAGGTCTTCTTACAGGGCTGAAGGATGGAAGGACAGGTCTTCTTACAGGGCTGAGCGATGGAAGGACAGGTCTTCTTACAGGGCTGAAGGATGGAAGGACAGGTCTTCTCACAGGGCTGAGCGATGGAAGGACAGGTCTTCTCACAGGGCTGAAGGATGGAAGGACAGGTCTTCTTACAGGGCTGAAGGATGGAAGGACAGGTCTTCTTACAGGGCTGAGCGATGGAAGGACAGGTCTTCTTACAGGGCTGAGCGATGGAAGGACAGGTCTTCTCACAGGGCTGAGCGATGGAAGGACAGGTCTTCTTACAGGGCTGAGCGATGGAAGGACAGGTCTTCTTACAGGGCTGAGCGACGGAAGGACAGGTCTTCTTACAGGGCTGAAGGATGGAAGGACAGGTCTTCTTACAGGGCTGAGCGATGGAGGGACAGGTCTTCTTACAGGGCTGAGCGATGGAAGGACAGGTCTTCTCACAGGGCTGAGCGATGGAAGGACAGGTCTTCTTACAGGGCTGAGCGACGGAAGGACAGGTCTTCTTACAGGGCTGAGCGATGGAAGGACAGGTCTTCTTACAGGGAAGCTCTGAGAGGCTGTGGATGCTGTTGTGAAATAAGGCCTCTGTTGCTAAGCTACGAGGAGAAGTGCGCAGGGTCTGAGCTCGCTGGGGACGATGCAGAAGTGCTTTCTGAGAGGTCGGTGCACAACGCAGTTAGGTCCTCGGGATCGCTCCCTTCAGTGACTTAGAAAACACCTCACCGTCGTCCTACCGCCTTCCTCTAGAAAACACCTCACCATCTTCCTACCGCCTTCCTCTAGAAAACACCTCACCGTCTTCCTACCGCCTTCCTCTAGAAAACACCTCACCATCTTCCTACCGCCTTCCTCTAGAAAACACCTGACCATCTTCCTACCGCCTTCCTCTAGAAAACACCTCACCATCTTCCTACCGCCTTCCTCTAGAAAACACCTGACCATCGTCCTACCGCCTTCCTCTAGAAAACACCTCACCATCTTCCTACCGCCTTCCTCTAGAAAACACCTCACCATCTTCCTACCGCCTTCCTCTAGAAAACACCCAACCATCTTCCTACCGCCTTCCTCTAGAAAACACCTCATCATCTTCTTCCCGCCTTCCTCTAGAAAACACCTCATCATCTTCCTACCGCCTTCCTCTAGAAAACCCCTAACCGTCTTCCTCCCGCCTTCCTCTAGAAAACACCTCACCATCTTCCTCCCGCCTTCCTCTAGAAAACACCTCACCATCTTCCTACCGCCTTCCTCTAGAAAACACCTCCCCATCTTCCTACCGCCTTCCTCTAGAAAACACCTCACCATCTTCCTCCCGCCTTCCTCTAGAAAACACCTCACCATCTTCCTCCCGCCTTCCTCTAGAAAACACCTCACCATCTTCCTCCCGCCTTCCTCTAGAAAACACCTCACCATCTTCCTACCGCCTTCCTCTAGAAAACACCTCACCATCTTCCTACCGCCTTCCTCTAGACGCCTAGCGATCCTCTTACCAGCCTTCCTTTCCAAGGTTCCCGCATGTCCCATCACACATCTGGTCGCCGTAATTAATCAGGAAACCAAACAAAGCACAGCTTACACATCGTGAGGCTATCAAAGGCTACAGGCTGCCCGGCTGGCTGTCGGGTGTAGCGTGAGCCTCTCAATCTCAGGGTCGAGCCCCACGTTGGGCGCAAGTTCCGAGCCCCACGTTGGGCGCAGCTAAACGTTTCATTGTACACGGTACCCGTGTCACGAATGTATGACAAATAAAGCACATAACGAAAAGGAGGAGAACGGCACAGACATGTTCCGTTTCTGGTCAGGGATCAGCTGCAGGTTCTCATCTGGACCGTCCCTTGGGGTTGACCGGCCCTGCGTTCTATAGTGCACGTATACTCTGGTCTACAAAGAGGTGACCAAATGCTTCCGGGGGGGGGTCTCAAAGGCAAATTAAAAGCAGCTCTGTGGTCAGGAGAGTGGAGAGTGTGACTGGGGGAGGAGGAGGCCAGAGACGTCTGTTTTGAATTCCGGTGAATCTGTGCGTTACAGTGCTGCGAGATTCAATTACTGAGGCTGCAAACCTTGTTACAGCTGGCAGTGTGCCAGGCAGGACCCGCTGCCTAACCTGGTCTGAGAGAGAGAGGGAGAGAGGGGGAGAGAGGGGGGAGAGGAGAGAGTGAGAGAGAGAGAGAGAGAGAGAAGAGGAGAGAGAGAGAGAGAGAGGGGGAAGAGGAGAGGGAGAGAGAGAGAAAAGTGGGACATAGTGTGAGGAAGATGGGGTTAGTCGGAGCTGTAGAGGGATGAGCGAGGAAAGAAGAAAGTGGCGGTTGGAGCGCGGCCCTCCCTGCCTGCGCTGTTTCACCTAGACGTGCCCGTCTCTAGAGGCCGCTCCTTAGCTTCGCCAAACCATCCCCATGGTCTCCGCGGAGGCGAGCAGAATGTGAGCTTGCGAGATTAGGGCGGCCTCACGGGGGCTGGCTGTTCCCACCCAGCCAACGCAGAGCACCGAGAGCCTGAGGTGAGGTGACGCGGAGGCCACTGCAGCTGCCCACTCCCTCTGGCTCCAGAGAAAGCAGCAAATCCTCTGCTCTCAAACACAGGCCTTGTCCAGGCCAGAACTGCCCTTGGCTCTTATACGTCCGGGACTTACAGTACGGCAGGTCTGTTAGCATTGTGCTATTCAGATATATTATGGCTTATCTAGAGAGTCTGAAGGGGGTTGTTACTGTAATAGGAATATGGTGTCTCTGGAAAGACAATAAAAGCACCCCAGCAGCCATATCATGCTTTCGTCATCCCGTTAGTAAAGATGATAAAGGACACTTGTATGGAATAACTTGTCCATCGTTGTTGAATATTCCTTATAAGAACATTTCTAGTTTCTTCAAGGTGGTAAAAACTGGATGCTCGCATTGCAATTTTGAAGTTCTTTTTTTTTGAGGGGGGTTAATCTCTTCCTGGGAGCACTATCTTGGGATCTCGTATAAACATGGCCCACTCAGGAGTCCTCCTGGGACATATTGTATAAAACAACAGAGATGATCTGATAGGAAAAAACCAACAGGATTGTGAGGGAGGAGAAAAAAACACAACAGCCAGTTCCCACACATTCACACACTATTTCCACAGAAAACACAATTACATCTAGTCACACATGTTTGTATCACGAACTCTGAAACCCACAGGCTATTAATATAATCAAACCTGTAAACACAGAAATACAGGCATTAAAATGTTCTCCGCTGAAGTCCCAGGGAAACACTAATGATGTCCTGAAGCCCACGGGAAAGACTGAGCACTCCTGCTTTACGTGCGCCTTTATTTCTGCCGGTAAATAATTAATTTACAAGACCCTTAAGCGCCCATGCTGGACTGATGCGGTGTTTCCATCCTCTAGGTCTGTAAAGCGTTCCTGGACAAGCCGATTGTTAGAGCAGATGTTTATTAGCTGCTCTGGGACTGGTAAACACACGGAGAACAGTACAACTAGAGACCAGCGAGGGAGAGAGAGCAGCAGATGACAAGCAGAACTCTTGTGTTGAAGGTATCTTATATGCGTGTACACTCTGTCATACTTTTCCTGCTTGATTGCGAATGACTGGCTGTGTCTGTGACTGCTATTTTTAAGCCTCTATTAAGAAGATATGAATAAGCAGGACTCAGGCACTAATAACTCAAAACATAATAGCCTACACTAACTATTCAACTAACAAAAACAAGGAAAGGAATGTGCAAATATACAACAATGCCTCTGAATTGAAGCCAGACTTTTGAATTAATTTCAATTGAAAAAAAACAGAGGTCTCAGCATTTTATTAGAACATACTGTACAACACTATAACCTAAACAGCCTGGAACTCCATATCCTCCAGAACCAGTAAAAATTCCCATCTTTCCATTTATGAAAAAGGAATAGCAAGTTCAGTTCCAGGACAGGCTTTAAATCATATTTGTCACAATTGCAGGCTAGCAAAATTTAACTTTGTTCTGTGCCAGTCTCCAATTGCCATTACACATCGCCCGTGTTTATGCGTTATTAACATCATTACACTAAAGAATGAATTAATCAAAACTGGGAACAGAATCTAAAAAAAAATCACACCCAGGTGGTGAAGTAAGCGGTTACGGTTTATGAGCTATACGATATAACGATATACTGCCCTCTGCTGGTGTTTAACGGTATTGGTCTAAATCCCACACTACGAACGGACACGGAGAGATGGACAGATGGGCACACAAACAAAGTCACTGTGGACGGATGGGCACACAAACAAAGTCACTGTGGATTTCATAACAAAACGGCCATTTGCAATGCTTAGGCGGATAATATGTGCTGCCTTAAAGCTGTCTTAAATGTAGGACTACTTTTCAGCATTCATTCAAGATCTGCATGTCTTTCCTGTGCTAATTGTTCCCTGAGAAAAAGCGAGCGCTGAGCATCAATCTTGCGCTAAGCATCAATCTTGACCGTTTCCGTGGCAACAAGTGCATCCCAGAGAAGAGTGAGAGCGTTAGCCTATGAGAATAACCTATCTGGGTCTGTAGATGTTGGGTCATGTTGTCATGGTAGGCTCTTTAAATGTGTATAATGTATGAATGTTGTTTTATTGATTTTATACCGTTTATATTGTTTATGAAGATGTTTATGATGTTTATAATGTTGTATAATATGATGTAGGCCTATGCTGTGTAATACAGGGAACCACTGTAAATGAGACATTAGTCTCAATGGGCTCCCCTGGTTAAATAAAGGTCAAATATTAAATAAATAATAAAATAAAATAAGCACCTTCAACGTATTATTATAATGAATAATATATTAATATTTCAAAAGTGATAGCCTGTGAGTATGTGCATCTTAAATATAGGCCTGTCAATAATTATGAGAAAACGATGTGTGTGTGGCAGGCTAAATATAGGATATAGTATTGTATGACAGTGAAAAGTGAATAAAAATGAATTAATACCTAGAATATATGCGTTAACTCAGAGCATGCATGATTACTAATTTGTGTGTGTGTGTGTGTGTGTGTGTGTGTGTGTGTGTGTGTGTGTGCGTGTGTGTGTGTGCGTGTGCTTGTGTTAATAAGTCATCATGCATGCTCTGAGTTAGCCTAATGTAAAAAGTTTAGTTTGAGTGCAAACTAACTCTACCATGTACTCCAATGGCATTCCTGTTCCTCGAGAAATCCATCATTAAAGTTACATTAAAGTTCAAGTCAAACTTCAATGTGACCGTGCTCCAACATGCATTCATCATTTTCGCTAAGTTCAAATGCAAAAACAACATTTACCAAGGGAGCATACATACCTGCTTCCATATAAAGTTATCCACTCCGTTTAACATCCAAGACACGGTCACATGGACAGTAGACAGAATAACTCCAGTGATGACCGCGGCTCGCATCCGGACCGGGAGCAGCGTGTAGATGACATGGATAAAGAACACGGTCCACCAGATCCCCTCAGAGGCACTTCTGGGCTGCACCAGCAGAACCCCAATCACCTGCACCACCAGCACCACCAGGATGACCACATAGCAGATGATCCACATGTGGTCCTGATGAAAGCCGTTCCGGTTGCAGACGACCATCAGTATGAGAATGAGGACGATGGCCATGGAAAACACCACCACATAAGTTACTCTGCATATCCCGCCCGCGCAATGGAAACCCAGCATTACTGCGCACACCAGCACCAAAACGGCCATGAGCATGGTCAAGCTGCTCTGGTTGAGTCGGAAAAAGTAACGCTGGTAAAGCCTCTCCAATTTCTCCGACTGGAATTTCTTGGATTTGAAAATCTGCATCACTCTGCTGCAGCAAGCGACCATGGAAAAGTGAACTTGGGGTCTGAACTCCTCCCCGGGCTTCGCTCTGCGCTCCTCCAGTCCCAGCTCCACCGACTTGGCTCTCACTTCCCCACCGGCGTGCTTTGGGGACGACCGGTTGTTGTTTCGACTCTCCTCTCCATGTTCTTGCCACGCAGACCTAGACCTGAAACTGACCCTGCTGACCGTTGTCGTGGCTCGTCCCGGTTGTCGATCGAGATCATCCTCCTCCTTCCATCTGCTGCTGGACCGTGTGAGGTTTCTGCTGGGGGATCTGCTCGAGTATGGGCATCCGTTGGGAATGGCCTCTGCCTCTCCCCAAGCAGCTCGGTGCTCGGTCCCGCCTCCCCTCAGTCCGGGCGCACCGACTCCGGGCGGACTCACACTGTTCGATCTGGACATTATAGCAGCCTACTTTAGATGAAAGGACAATAAAACGCACTTAGTGACGAGTCAGCGAGTGAAATAAAACTTGCTGGTTCTTCCTATATGCCAACCGTGGACGCAAAGTTTTGTGGGCCTATAAGAAGCTATGCCAAAGGCATGTCTATCAGAGTCCAGGCAAATCCATATGTCCTATGCAGTTTTCAGCTACTGTTGACGTCCATTTGATGCCTTAATCTGAAACGGCTGTTTAAATCAAAGCCATTGTGGGCTGTTGCACACTCAGCCAATTCACGCAATGTGCCAAATGTCCATCATTAGTTCTTCACATTCCTAATGACAACACATTCTACCAAATAGGCTGTCAAACAAGATGTAGCCTATACAAGTTTCTTATAAATTAAAAAGCACACGGTGGTTGGAGTCAAAGCCATAATGATCCGGGAATCAAAACAATTGAAAACAGGAAAGTCACCTGAAAAAAATCACCTGTGACGCTGCAACAACGAGCCCTTCTAGGATAGAGACCATATTCCAGGAGGACTCGATAATATTGGGCCTAAATACAATAACAGACGCATCGGGGTTGTTTTAAGAGCACTAATTGCTGGACAGGATAGTCATCCGTCATATGTCCCCAAATATGTCCTTCTGCCCTGTGAAATAGATATCTCCGGACAGTAAAAGCAGGACAAATGTGAGTATAAGGGGCCCAATTCCATGGTGCCTCATTGGTTCCTCGTCTCCCAGGCTGGAAGCCGCGCACCTGTGTGGGTGATGATCTCCTCCTCGATGATCTCCTCCTCACATTAGCGCCTCCTCATGGGCTCAGAGACAGAGGGAGGAGGACAGAGGGAGGAGGACAGGGAGATAACGCACTCCAGAGTCACCTCGCCTACTAAAACCACCATCCTCTGCAGCCTGTGATTGCAGGTATGGCAACTCTGCAGGAACGAAGAACCCGTCGCAACATTGAGCAGCTGCACATCAGTGATCGAGACCCGCGGTGACTCAATCCCAGGTTTGATCTATATTCATACCGCGCACATTACCGGAGCTTCTACCGGAGATACCGGAGCTTCTGTCCACCCGGTCCTGAGCGCACCGACGTCGAAGGATCCAGCGGGTCTTTCTGTTTTAACGGTGCTCCTCATTAGATCGAGTCCCCCGGGGCGAGGACACAGTCACGCGTTGTATTGATCAAGTGAGCATCATCGGCTACTTACTGCTGGTCGCTGGTGAATTGCCATTCAACCAAGTGTGCTTCTCTAAGTCCGCCTTTTCCCCATTGCCATTGGAAACGCGAGAAGATGACTTCCACACGCATGCTTTTCATTGGCTGTTGGTCGCGTCAGTCCAACTCTCATTGGATGAAGGGGCGGGCCTGAGACCACAGCTGGACCATGAGTGCTAACGATTAACCCTTCAAGCTCTGACAGTGGGCTACACACAGGCTATGCATCCATGGCCCATTGGTCATATTTAAGGTCACTAAAGTGATTTGCAGTTTACAACCATGTTCTCAGCAAGAGTCCATTATGGCTGATGTAATGTAGCCTCGGCTATGAGTGGGATCGAATCAACTTATGGCATCAGAAAAGAACATGGCTCGTGATATGTTCTCATTGGACATATCAGATAAATTGGCCCATTGCGACTCTGAGCGCTTCTATCCCTTAATAATCCATTACAGTAATTCAATATATATAAGTTCACCTTCATTTAAATTATTTAAATTATTTACATTTCTTATCATCGCTTGCTTGCCGCAGCTATTCCTCACTCAGAGAGCCCAGTCACATGGAGGCCAGGCTCTTGCTGTTGAGGGCAGAGAGACTCATCCTCACCGAGGCTCTGGTATCTCCTTTCTCCCTTGATTTCTTTCAACCTTGAATTACGCATGGATTAATTACAATGATGAGGTTTTTTTGGAAGCGCTTGAGAACAATGTGTTCCTGCCATATAATTCTTCTAATTAGGTCACATAATGACTGTGACTGTTATCTTGAGAAGTGACCTGGGACAGAACGCCCAGGGAGCAGGTAGGATGTGACCACGCCCAGGGAGCAGGTAGAATGTGACCACGCCCAGGGAGCAGGTAGAATGTGACCACGCCCAGGGAGCAGGTAGAATGTGACCACGCCCAGGGAGCAGGTAGAATGTGACCACGCCCAGGGAGCAGGTAGAATGTGACCACGCCCAGGGAGCAGGTAGAATGTGACCACGCCCAGGGAGCAGGTAGAATGTGACCACGCCCAGGGAGCAGGTAGAATGTGACCACGCCCAGGGAGCAGGTAGGATGTGACCACGCCCAGGGAGCAGGTAGAATGTGACCACGCCCAGGGAGCAGGTAGAATGTGACCACGCCCAGGGAGCAGGTAGGATGTGACCACGCCCAGGGAGCAGGTAGAATGTGACCACGCCCAGGGAGCAGGTAGAATGTGACCACGCCCAGGGAGCAGGTAGAATGTGACCATGGAGGCGCTGTGATAGGGTGACATGATCAGCACAGCATAACAATAACTGTCACATGGCTACTGTATAATTTACCCTGGGTGAAAGTCTGAAACACACTGGATGGTGTGGAAATGCATGTGACCAGCTTATCCTCAGTGTGTGTGTGTGTGTGTGTGAGAGAGAGAGAGAGAGAGAGAGAGTGTGTGTATTTGCTACAACTGGGTAAAATGTTATCCAAGAGTATACATCCAGGACTTTATTTGTCTTTAGCACAGTGACTGTGAAGCTGGTTTGAAGCCCTTTCTGTGGCATCTGCACAGACACACTGAACAGGAATTACCTGCTTTCTTTACATCCACAGATGTTGTATGTGGTGGTGTTTATTCTGTGGAAATTATGAATATGGAACAAATCTTATCGATTGGAGCAAACCTGCCAGAGATAATGACAAAACATATTATTGATGGAAGTAATAGCAGTTTTTATACTTGAAGAGGACACATTATTAGCGTTGTTTTAGAATTGTATAGTAATTCCACCACTCATAAAACAGCCATTTGAGCTGGTCTGAAATTGAGGAACTAAATTGAGGACACCTACTCTTGAAGAAGTAAATCAATCAATCAATCAATCAATCAATCAATCAATCAATCAATCAATCAAAGCTTTATTTGTATAGCGCATTTCATACCCAGAGGCAACACAATGCGCTTTACAGAGAACAAGGGAGGAGGGCATACGACCCACTCTCTACATATTCCAGAGGGAAGCAAAAAAACAGTAATCACCCGGGGGCCAGATAAGTGAGCTGTAAAAATTCTTCCCTGACCCCTCTCAACAAGGCGTAGAGTAAAGTAAAGACCAGGTAGTGTGTCATACAGGTTTGTCACAGAGCTCTACTGCCATCCTGTGAGCGGTACATGAATTTGTTCAGCAGCAGTAAGTGGAGTTAACACACAACACACA